>NC_063195.1:12137661-12437661 GCF_017589495.1 Alosa alosa
AAGTTGATGTTGGGCTGAGCTCAACGTTGCGCTCCGCCCCACATTGAGCCCAGCCCCGATCTGCAAGCTGCAGCCAGGGGTACTTGATGCCATGCACATCTCCCTCTAGTGCTCACTTTGTAGACTGTTATAAATAGCCAATGCCATGCACAGCTCCATATAGTGGTCTCTTTGTAGACTGCTATAAATAGCCAATGCCATGCACAGCTCCATCTAGTGCCATGCACAGCTCCATCTAGTGGTCACTTTGTAGACTGTTATAAATAGCCAATGCCATGCACAGCTCCATCTAGTGGTCACTTTGTATACTGTTATCCATCTTCATTTACAGCATGCATTTTCACAATGTTGTGAGTTATCTGATTTGTTAGATGTTAGGCAAAGTGAAGCAGTATGGTCTTTATTAACCCTTAGATGCAAAATCGGGGTCAAAAATGACCCCTGCTAGTCTTTTTTTTTGCAATATTTTTGCAATTTTATTTTTTGTATCACTTAATCTTCCATGTATTCCTGAAATAGGTTGTCTTTGACATGATGCCATTTGGATTTGTATGTAATTGTTGTAAGCATTTTTTGTTTTCAGCATTAATATATATTTTTTAAGTAATTGCATTTTTTTGTATCAGTACCATACATTTCCATACTTGGAGTCAAAGATTACAAGAATTTCAAAGGTTGATCCTATTTTTATCAACTGTGACTGCCAGACAGGGCCAGCGGAAGGCAATCCTACGCCCTGGCCAAAATAGGAATATGTCGCCCCCATGTTCATAGACTGTGTGCCACTTTTGACTGTGTGCTACCTTCGCAGAAGCCTCTGGCTGAAGTGTGCAGAACAGGGCTAATCACACAGAGAAATGGCGTCTTATTGCAGGGAAACAAGCTCATTGCTTCCCTGATTCATCCATGTATGCAGGCTCATGTACTGTAGCCTAATTTAGACTGATACAAATGAATAACATTTATCCTAGCTGTAGATGAAGCAGGATGAGTCACAACAGTGTTTAGTGGAGTGGATGTTGTTTCAATATTAATAGAGGGTGCCAAATGATGGGGATCGACATCAGAGGTTCTGCTATGGCAACAAACTCTATCTAGTTAGCGACAGTTACAGTTAAACCATGTAGGTCTCTCCTAAAGTTGTTAACATTTAGGAGAGACCTACATGCAAGCAGCAACGTTATGCCTGGCTCCATAACATTATTTGTTTTAGTTGGAATAACTTTGTGCCTACAGTATGTGCCATATGTGGAGCCTAAACTTAGACCAGTCTAAATTATTTGTTTGTGATGATAAAATTGTACTGGTTACAAGGACGAATAACATTATGAGAGTGGAGAAATGTAGATACATGGATAGATGGATGTGGCCAGACAGATGCTGAGTAACATTATGGAAGGTGAGTAAGTAATTTTAAGTATTTTTATTTACATAGCACATTTTTCATGCAGCACAAAGCGCTCCACACACACACACACACACACAGATTGCCAGACAGAGCGGCAAGAGATGCCAGAAAACCCATTATTTGGCCTACTTAATTCACACATAACACACAGTACATGTAACAAACAAATGAGCAATTAATAAATCAGAAGTTCATGGGTAATGGCCACTCTGCATGTCACAACACATAGCATCAGCATGATGATGTTGAACAGTCCAACTGCCGCGCTGCCACTCGATGCTCTTCAACAGTCCTTGACTCTTCAATGCTAGACCGTCTTTAGAGCTTTACAAGCTCTGGTCAGCTGTCCTGGGATATTTCTCTGGTCAGACAGATGCGAGAAAACTAGCCCGCAGATCAGATTTCAACAGCGACTGATCCTCATTCATGGTGCCATTCCTTTTCCATCTCTGGCTTCCGTCCTCACGCTGGTGAAGGCAGCTAGCAATAGCATGACAGCTCAGTAGAAACTTGGCAGTACATATTAGGACATCCTCAGATGTCAGAGTCAGGTGTCAGATGAAAAGGCATCAGGTTTCAGGAAAACCTCTGTCAAGTTTCCGGATTTCCACTGTCATGTCTGAGACATGAGATGAAAAGGCATCACCTCTATTATGTACACCATCAGATAGAAAAAAATCAGTCAGAGATCTAGCGACACAGAACCAAGACACCACCAATGTCAAAGTTCTGAGCAATATCTCGATGTTTGAAGGGGAGCACTGTCTATCAGCAGCAGTTTACGATGGCAGCAATAAATCTCACAGATCAACATTAAGGTAGCACAATGCAGGCTGAAAAACTATCAATGCTTTATACCACTGTCAGGGCAGAATATACAGAAAATAATGTCCATTCAAAGCGACTAGGTATAACACAAAGAATACATACAAAAAATCAAACAAAACATTACATTAAATTATGAAAATTATTTAAAAATTAACAAAAACAAAATGCCAGACAGATCAGTGTGACTCGCATGTATTCCCATAAACTAGCAACTCGATGATTGTAAGGTGAAGGTGTAATATTCCTACTTCACAAGCCCTTAATGTGGTTGAACGGAGCAAGATTCACATACGATGTGTCCCATTCCAGGAGCTAGGAGAGAGAAAAGGGACCATTGAGAACGCAGCATTATGATGGCACTATGTTAAAGCCATGAAGGTCCCACCATTCTTTTATAATGGTATATTTTCACACATTTATGGCAAATATTTCAATGAAAATGTTTTCAGAAATAAAAAAAAAACATTGCGGAAATGTCCTTTTGAAGACCTACACAAACGTGTTTGAACGTTTTTTGAAGTGTGTATCTTTAATTGTTGATTGTTGTGTATCTTTAATTGTTGGAGCTGAAATATACAAACAAATTGATTGGAATAAGAAAAAATAAGTTCTTTAGGAAGAGCCGTACAGTGCATTTTCATGCACTGAAATAATTGCAATGTAGATGTTATCACTGTAAAATTAAATCTGTAAGTATTTTTCATTGTATTATTGTAAGTTCATGGATGATTCATTTCAAATGAGAAAGAGAGCTCAGTATAAAAGAATATTTTTCACATATCTCTTTTTCTCTAGGTCACTGAGTACTGTTGATAAAAACAAAATAAAAACATAAAAATAACCATTGGTATTACTTTACACACGTTGCTAGTTTACTGAGTTAGAGGTTCCAGGAAGCTACACTGCTACATTCTGGAGGCCAACTCCAGAGTGTAGCAGCATGCTCATGCTCCCAGAGTGTAGCGCTGTAGCTGCCTGGCTGCTTTAGCTGTTGGCTGTAGCAACTCAAATCAGGTAAAACCAATTGTTTTATGTGACAAATTGGCAGAATACCCCTTTAAGAGATATTTGCATTTAGAATTTGGTAAACTGTCTCGTGTTGGGTGGTGTTGGTGACCAAGCTCTAGTCAATGCATTGGGTGGAGTGGTGTTGGGGTTCAGGCTCTGGTAAACTGCATCAAGTTGGGTGGTGTTGGGGTTCAGGCTCTGGTAAACTGCATCAAGTTGTGTGGTGTTGAGGTTCAGGTTCTGGTAGACTGCATCAGGTTGAGTGGTATGGGGGTTCAGGCTCTGGTAGTCTGCATCAGGTTGGGTGGTGTTGGAGTTCAGGCTCTGGTAAACTGCATCAGGTTGAGTGGTATTGGGGTTCAGGCTCTGGTAAACTGCATCAGGTTGAGTGGTATTGGGGTTCAGGCCTGGGTAAATTGCATCGGGTTGGGTGGTGTTGGGGTTCAGGCTCTGGTAAACTACATCAAGTTGGGTGGTGTTGGGGTTCAGGCTCTGGTAAACTGCATCAGGTTGGGTGGTGCTGGGGTTCATGCTCTGGTAAACATATGATAAACAATTTAATAGCATACACATGACCAAATAATTTATGATTCAAACAAACCACATATGAATGTTGTTACTGAATAATGTGTGCTTTGTACAAACAGTCCCTATTTCTCACCCGTTCTTGCCTTGTACGTGTTGCTTCTTTCTTCCAAGTCTTGCTGCAACAAAACAGCACAGACATTGTCCACAGTATACATTTATTTTTCAAGATTATTGACTGTTACCAATCACTATTCACTGTTACCAATCACTATTCACTGTTACCAACAGGGGTGTAGTAGACATTGAACGCGGGGGAAGGCCGTTCCATTGGGCATTGTTTTGAGCATTTTAATAAGCATTTAATAATATAACAAGTGTTGTTACCAGTGACAACGCATCACGCAAATGACTCCAATTAGGTCTCTTTGCCATAAAATTTGTTACAAGAATGACCGTCATGCATGCGTAAAAGACGTTAAAAAGCGATGCAGTTCGTCATTCCGCGTTACCCGAAAGTAGCTAGAAAGTGGCTAGAAAACCATCGATTATACAGCTGCCTGTATCCAAATCTAGCAAGCATCTTCATGGCCCACTGTTGCAATTCCTTCGTATGTGTTTTGCAGAAAGCAGGTAGGCTAATCCAGTGGTCAAAATGACACGATAAGCATGTGTGAGTAATACGAGTGATTTTTATCGAGGGAGCTCCAATATACAGTAAGTGATAGGCCTAGGATATTTAACCACAAGTAATGACCCAACAGTGAACCTGAACAACTTTAGGAAAAATGTACGATTGGTGCAGCTACTTTCATCCAAACAATTTTTTTTCAAATGACTGGCACTTGCCTGCCCAATGTACTTTCTGTTAAAAGACAGTCTTACCCACTCCAAAGTACACCTGAGGCAAATTCCAGACAATCGATGTAAATGTCTGTGTTGATAGAATAGTGTAAGAAATACAACTACCCTTGCATCGCGTTGCAATAGTTATACTTTGGTCCCTAAAGTTGTTAGTAGTCATTTTGCAACTCAGTGGCAGACTGATATTACCAAGGCTACTACTAGGTATCCCCATTGGTGTGCGCTTTACTGTTTACTTTTCGGCTCAGTACTACTAACCGGAGCAAGTATAATTCCGCCGCTGTTAAGAAACTAGTCCCTCAAAATGTAATGCGATCGTCAATACAGACATTTACATCGATAGTCTGGCGTTATAATTTATTTGCCTCGGGTGTACTTTGGAGTGGGTAAGACTGTCTTTAGTGGCAGGCTAGCACATACCGTTGACTTCTGTTTTAGCCTAGCACCTGCGAACTCTGCAATTAGAAGGACTGGATGAAACGTGTTGAAAACGGTCTCCACTGATAAATATCACACTTGCTTACTTGAAAATGAGGTCCTTTGTCCAAAATCCTGAACCACCCCTTTAATTTTTCGATGACTTGACGATGACGACACATAACCAAATACCATATAATATCAATAAATATGAAGAGTTTGGTTTCAAAACGCCATTAATCCATTTTTTTAAAACATTATGTCATGTTATTTAATTGTGTATTTCAGGTAATATGAATAAAATTGCAGTTATGTTGTTTTGATCAGGGCCGGCCCGAGGCATAAGCGAACTAAGCGGCTGCTTGCCAATCGAGTTTCTTCTTTTTTTTACATAATAAATAACGTAAACATCGTATAAACAAGTGACATCAATGAATGAATAAATGAAACAATTAATAATTCAAAACAAGAAAATTCTGATTTCATGATCAATATACCTGCCTACTGCTACTGTGTCTGCCAGCCTTTGAGTCACGCGCATAAAGTAGACACCTCGGGTGCATAGACAATTCGTGCAGACACTGCATCAAGTTCAAAAATCTGAAGAGACGGTAATGTTAAGACAAGTCACAAAAAAGGACGTATCCCTCTGGTGCCGAAAACAGAAAGAAGAAAATGACAGAGGAGGAGAAAAACGAGCAAGATACAGGTATGTTTGCATGATTATTTACAGTATGTTTTGTGCTTGAGGTAGCTAGCTAACTGTCATGATCTAATAATATAAGCCATCACCAGAGCTAAATCCCCGCCATCAACAGAGAAATGTCTCCCATTAATATATATTTATCTAGGTGTATTTCAGATGTCAAGTATATTGGGATTGTTTTGGATGTTCAATCAAGCATGTACCCTAGGTGGGCTTATGTTGTAAATTAAAGTTAGCTAGCTAGCTGACTGAAGTGGACATTAGCACTAGCTACATGAAAACGTAGCTGAAGGCAAATTTGTATTGTTTCTGATTTCGCACCTGAAAGTGTTGATAGTGTATTACTGTTCTATAATATGTGACATAGTGGTAAGTCTGATAGCAACAGCAGGCTAAGCCCAGGCTCCCAGTCCCAACCCACTGACAAGCGCGACTCTGGGCATCGGTAACATTCCAGCTTCATAGGCAAAGATGGAACATTACGTGCGCTCTGCTCTAAGATCTTTGGTGAGAGATGGTAGTGTTTATAAGAAAATATACCATGTTGGGTGGGGAGACTTCTGTGATGAAAATAGACTTAAATTTGATTAAGATAGTGGCGAGTGATGTAGCGGTGCTATCCTAATATTTAGGCTGCAGTAGATCACAATGTTAAGCGTTCACCATACTGCAATTATGCCTCATTTGCCAATAGAATATGAATTGTCAGATGTGGAATTGCTTGTTGATGAGTGTAAGTAATGATAGCAAAATAAACTCATTCTGCTCGATCAACTATGCACTTATGCAATATTTTGATTTTTTTCAGGGACACTGTTGAAATACTTTGGAGCACATCTCTACCTCTACCTAACTCTACCTCATCAAGTGTCTGCCTCCATGGCTGATGACACAGAAGGTGAGGTTTTCTTGATGGCAAATGGTTACATAGCCTGTTAATATGACATGACACATTTAACATAGTTTTTTTTTTATTTATTTATGTATTTATTTAATCATTGCAGGTTCGTCCACTGCAGTCCACTGCGAGTTGCAGATGCCTGAAAGCCAGGAACGAAGTAGGAATAAGTATCTATTTTTTGGGACATTTTATTTTTGATCATTAATGTTTGTCTATTTTGGTTTTATTTTGTAGTTGAAGATTGCTCATTTAATGCACATTTGCAGATTTGTTCTGCAAATCTGTTGAAAAACAAGTCATTAAACTGATGTACTTGTTTACAACAAATACAAACGATGTTGTATTTTGTTATTTGTCAATTCAACTTCAGTAAACCACCCTTAGTGCTTCACTTTGAATATGAAAGTTTCAAATAAATCTGTGATTTTAGTACCCTCAAAGATTAAAAGGTGACAGGGTTGGTGTAAATAACAACTATATTAATACATTGGTTTACCAAGCACATGGGGCCAGAAGTCTAGAGCGGAGCCCCAAAACATTTTTGGCATGTGAGCAAGGATGGATTACTGAATGAGCCTACCGAGCCCAAGAGGTCAAGGGACCCTGAACCCCAAGTAGTTGTGTGAAGTCACTACCTCTATAAGTCAAAAGGCTATGAATCTGAACAAATTTAGGTACTGCCCCTCTCCAGCTGACCATCCCAAAACTGCCCCCGGGACAGTAGTTCATAATCAGTCACTGTATTAATACATAACCTCACTGTATTAATTTATAATATGACATTATAGTGTGAAGTTGTCAATTATCGCCAAGCACAGGTGACTCCGCATTGTGGGAGGGGGCCCCCAAATCAAATTCTGCTTAGGGCCCCCAAAAGGCTCGGGTCGGCACTGGTATTGATAGAGTAAAGATAAATTAAATAATAATACTAAATTACATTTCCACTAACATTACTTGAAAAACAAATATAAAATAGGGCCTAAATGATTTATGAAAATTCATTAAAATGGAGGATATAGCGTTTTAGAACCAAACTCTTTATATATAAATGTAATAAAGTGCACTTTGTACAGGAAAACAGGGAAGTCCCTTTATTGCATTTCTCACCTGTGCTTGACTTGTCCATCTTGCTGTTGTCTTGCATTTCTTGCTGCAACAAAACAACAACATAGAATTTACCTTGTCAATACCTTTATTCACTACAAAACACACTGTGATCATGATCATTTCTAACTCATTATACTTTTTTTGTCATATTCAACAAATATCACCTTACGATCTGATATGCATATTCTATGGGTAAAATTGTGTCAATTGTGTCAATCTTTCCCACAAACAATAACAAAACACTGGAGTTTGTTGTGGATCTCTACTGAAAGGAGGGTGGGCTCCCTCTCTGGTGTGTCTACCTTAAGGGACACTCAACATGGCTATAACAAATACCATATTTGGCATTTCATTCTATTATTAAAAATGATTAGACTGTGTTTTAGTCACAGTCACTCACCTCATGAAGAAAACCAAGCAGAAGACTCCCATAGCTCCAGACGGAAACTATTGTCACAGCTGCGGAGACAAGGCTCTGTTCATCTGAAGGAATTAATGAAATAAGAATTGAGTGGAAAGAGGAATCCCTCTTAGCTCATCACTGAAGAGACATGGAGATGCACTGAAACCTGATCCACTGATGCCCTTAACGGTGATGAACACAGCAGTAGAGTTTTCAGCTCCATATTTATTCCTAGCCTCACAGTAGTAGTCCTCCATCTTCAGACCTAATGTTAGTGATGCTGTACTGCTGTCCTGATCCTACTGGAGTGGACTCATCCACCTTAAACCAGGTGTAGCTCTCTACTGGTGGGTTGGCATCACTGCTGCAGGTCACATAACTTTCCTTGTCTTTTGCACCAATAAGGAAAACTGTTGTATTCTTTCAAATCTACAAGAAACAAAATATACATAATGTGTTATTTACAAGACATTTGCAAGTAATAGACACACACACACACACATGCTTGAAGACACACACAACTCTCATTTGAATACTGCTGTCTCCATTATGTTGGCACTTCTTGACATCTGGTTGATCACCTTGAAAACACATATATTCACCAAATCAACATGCAATATGCCAGAGTGCATATTTAGTGACATATTTAGTTGTCATCTTAGTAAATCAAACTCTAAATATACTAATAAAAAGAATAACAAAATGATCATTGAAAAATTAACCCCATTATAATTGTGTCTTTTCAAAGTGATGAAAAGGTAACTCACAGCAAATGTTGAGGTATTCTTTAGTTGAGTATCTGCTACCACATTTATCTGTTGACTTGCAGGTATATTCTCCAGTGGCTTCAGGCAAAACGTGTTTGATGGTGTATGTATTGCCAGTGCCCAAGCTTTCGTCTGTGTTTTCCTTGAACCAGCTGTAGCCTTGCACTGGTAGATGGCTATTATCATCAGAGGAGAGAGTTACCGATGTACTTTCCAGTATGTCGCCAGGGGGACTGATGGACAATGAAGGTTTCTCTGGGGCTTCTATGAGAGTAACCATTGCATATGTATTTACACTTTTGAAGAGGTATTTATTGAGACTATATTTCCCCTACAACTGCCAGACTTATAAACATCTAAACGCATGAATATTAGACAGGCATGATGCGATTTTGTTTCTCTTTACCTTTAACATGCAGGTCAACCCCTGGCGTTCCAATCCACTGACTATCAGCATGTGTAATCGTGCAGTAATTACGGAAGTCTTGTGGGGCCAACTATGATGCTTAATATTTTCTTGCAAATAAAGCTAAACTAAATTGAGTTTAGTTTAGCTTTATTTGCAAGAAAATATTAAGCAAATTCAACTCAATGTAGTTTATCTTTATTTGCAAGAAACTATTAAGCAAATTCAACTAAATCTAAATGGCTGGATGTAGCTAAATTAAATTGAGTGCAAATGGTTACCTAAATAAAATTAAGTTATTCTTGCATGTCACATTTTACTCAAAATATTTGATTGGAGTTTGCTTGGCTTGATTTAGTTGTAAAATTCAAGCCAAGCAAACTCCAATCAAATATTTTGAGTAAAATGTAATATTATTTTCTTGGTACAAATTAAGGTTAGATTTTAAGGTTAAATTTAATTAAAACTCAAAAGGTATGATTATAACTTTGCCTTTATTAATGCACATGCAAATTCCAACAAGGAAAACACAATTCCGCATGAGAGACAGATGAACACAGAAGCGATATGCATGTATGAACATTGGTTGCTCCCTGGTCTTGTGTGCCTAAAATATCAAGATTGATAAAAAATATTAAAATATAATAACAATAATCCTGCTCTCAATCAAAACTGCAATGAGGACAATGTATTTATAAATAAGGGAGCAACAGCAGTAGAGAATGAGAGAGAGAGCTAGAGTGCGATAGAGAGAAAGAGAATGAAAGAAAAAGGGAAAGAAAGAAATAAAAACAAAAACACAGATACTTTGGCTTGAACTTAAGTGTCACTTGGTTCTTAAGGTAGAAACACTTGGGTGAGAGCTTCTCACCATCCATCTGCACGACCACTTTTTGCACGAATGTGCCTGATACAAAGCCAAACACCATACAGCAAGATATTGTGTGTGTGTGTAAAAGTGTGCCGAGAGAGAGAGAGGACGAACGATAGAAAGACAGACAGACAGACAGACAGAGAGAGAGAGAGAAGGGAAAATAAAGAGGCCCACTTGCCCATCTAATGATTTGGTTCTTAAGATTACGAACCTTGGGTAGGAGCTTCTCACCATCCGTCTGAATGACAACTTTTTGCATGAATTTGTAATAGTATTGAAGAGTTCAACATTGATTCAATGTGTATATGACCCCTAGCTTCACCAAAGTCCTTCTATGTAATCCTTCCACTCGGCAGCCATAATGCAACGCTTTTTTGGCACTCATCGGGCATCCTATTTGGCAGAAATGCACGTGCGCAAGGCTTCACGACACCAACCTTACTCCAGCGCCGAGTTCACAACACATGATTGGCACGATGTCTGCACAACACATCATATGATTGGCTCAATGTATTCACATGTCAATGTTTTGCCGAGGAAGGGGTGGGATATGTGTATACAACGGCGTTACAAACTAACCCCATACATTTCTATGGAGGATTTTTTGAGTGCTGTGTCTCCTCATTAGAAAGTCTCTGGCTTCACTGCACAGCCTTGTGCAACAGACCAGGTTCTTCCAAAATCCACAACGATGCCGATGTCCTCATGTTCCAAGGGGTGGTTTTCTCTTGACACCTCCTTGCCATGGATATCCTGTACAAAATTTAAAAAGCTGCTTTAGGTTGACGCTTGAGAAAAGGTACGAGCTGGGAGCTGGCTTAAAGGTTTTTGGTTTAAAAATGGGCATAAAAATAAATGGGACCATTGATGAGTTCACACCCTTTATTGCAATTTCATCATGCACTTTATTAGTGTTACTTACCATGTACATGTATGAGAGAATCATCATCTTCACCAAAATAAATGCACAGGGTCTTGATGGCTGCCTCCCTCCTCAGATGTACAGTCTCTGTCTGTTCAGATACAGGGATATTAATTATTTTGTGAAAATACAATCAATACTTAATAATAACCTCTATTTCTAAAGCACTTTTAATACGGAAGATTCAGTTCAGAGTGCTTTACAACAGATAACAGGCATTTGGCAAGCATTTCTTTGGTTGAAAATCACCCCATAATCACGTCCCAACTAAGCAGCGTCAGACTTAAATTCTGACAGGAATTGAGTATGACGACATCAGGCTAATAAGTGAGTGTACCAGTTGGGGAAGGAACAATGTGAGCAACGGGAAAATGAGTGAGTGGGTGAATGTATGACGACTCATGTAGTCGTATCAATCCTGAGGAGTCCAGTTATAATTAGACACAAAATTATAATACCTCTATCTGTCGCTATGTTGTAATAAGGCACATAAGAGCAGTGTGTGAGTAGGGTGACTAAGTAATGGCAGTAGCAGAAACAGATCCAATGTGATCATTGTATGTAATATGTAAGAGAAGTAAACAATAATAGTAATACAAACTTACACCTTGCAAAATCCTCAAATGTTTGGCCATTTTATGTCCTTTAAACCTTCTTCTGGAACTTATGACCTTCTTCTTCTGGAAAACGGCGGTCACTGGACATCCAAGGTTACGCATCTTTGACCTGTAGCTTGCCTGAATACCGAAGCATCACAGGCATTTCCTGATCCAGTCATCAAGCAAGGACATTTCTCAATACCTGTAACTAAAGAGGATAGAAACACATTTATAATATAAATTAGGGCTGTCAATCGATTCAAAAAATTAATCTAATTAATTACATACTCTGTGATTAATTCATCTAAATTAATCGGATATATAATTTTTGCTGTGAAAGTATTTTAAATATTTAAATTCAAATGAATCATTGAATAATCAGCATTAGTGACATTAAAGTTCAAAGACTCTTTTATTATGCTTTTTATTGTGCTTCGGGAAGAAGTTTTTTTTCACATACATACAGTGAAAGGCATTTCAGGCCCAGATATAACCTAGGGGACACAATGAAAATAAATTAACACTCCCCTCAATGTCAACACTTATTTCTTTGCATTGATGTGCGACTATAGAGTTGATGAACTCCAGTGATATGCTAATTCCTTGCTGCAGACATTGCAGAGGACTTTATTTTCAACACTTGATTTTTTTATCAACACCATCAGGCCATTTTTTAAAAGTAAATGTTCCAATCAATGATTCAGGCAGCACGTTTTCTTCTCTCTCCTTCATTTTACATTCTAATTTTTGCTGACTAGAACGGCTCGGGGTCAAAGGTCATACGGAATCGATTAATCTGCACTCATTTTTTTTATCAAATTTATTATTTCTGAAATTAATTAATCGAAATTAATCAGTTATTTTGACAGCCCTAATATAAATATAAAGTATACATTTATGATATATACTTATTTAATACATACACAAATGGTACTAATTAATCAAACGATTTTGACACTTAATTTAATTGCCATTTGATTATCTTACAATCTACCAACAATAGCTACACAGCCCTGCTTGATGGTCTGACTGTCCCCTTGGAGGGAACACATTTCGAATTTCAACACCATGGAACCAAGACCTGCTTAACAGACCTGCGTAGCATCAGCCTGTCCAGATCTTGCACTGCTGTTGAGTTTGAGAAATGCCACCACCACCACACATATTCAGCGCTGGCAATGACATTATTGAGAAAATAGTGGTACTCCATTACTGACAGAATAAATCAACACGTTTCTAAACCTAGCGTAAATGTGTCTTTTGCCCAACAATGTCCGAGTTATGACCTGACCTAATCACTCACGATACATGCGTCCAATTTCTTTCCTTTTTACATGTACCTTGGCCTATATTCTGAGTCTCCAAACAAACGTATTTTTGCAAACTCTGCATTGCTAAAGTTAAGTGTCAGTTGACTCCACAGGGGTCGGTGAAAACGTGTTCGGTTAGCTAACTAGCTAATGTTAAGGTGAACCATATTTCAGGCAAGATCTATGTTCCAATTCAGTTAGCAGCTAATGTTAATTGTACAAACTTTAATGGGTCCACTGAGTTTCAACAACCTATTGTCTAACATTAAGGTCTATATTTATTTTGAAGTTATTCAATCAATTACGTCGAGGAGGTAATAAAAGTAAACTTTAAGATGAACTTGTTAGCCAAGTTAACCTTATATTGGAGTAGGTAAAGTTAACGTTAGCTAGCTTGCTAGACGGTTTCTTAAATATTCAAGAAAACAGCTCTATCGTGTCAAATAAAGCAATTAAAGACACTCATTCTCAAAGACAATTTCTAATGGTAAACTGACTGTCAAATGAGGTTTAATAATATACCACTTACCGTTAAAAGTCAAAACCGAAGGTTTCAAGTGCAGATCTCTTCAAGCCAACGGAACCGTTTGCAAAATGGAGGACAATCGTCTTTTGGCAGCCAAATAAACGCATGCGCAGCACCGCCTCTGAAGCAAAACCCCTTTTTTCTTGCAGATATTACTTAACTGAAATTAGTTTTTTCTAAAACACAAACAAATCTGAAGCAAAACCCTTTTTTTCTTGCAAATATTACTTATCTGAAATGAGTGACTTTGACTTTGACTTTTTGACTTTGACTTTTTGCAAAACACAAACAAATTGAGTATATAAATACAGTTTCATTTAGGGAAAAATTACTACATGTCAAAATCATTTTTTTCAGTGAAGGTGTACGTGTGACATTGGGTTTGTCATGTATTCTCTCTCTCTCTCTCCCTCTGTGTGTGTGTGTGTGTGTGTGCATGTGTTTGTCTGTTTTGAAAGTGTACTTATTCATTACAAAGGCCTGCAGTCTGACAGTGATGAATCATCTAAGCATTTTGGTAGATCTCTTCTTCCTCGTTGTCAGGCTTGGGATTCTGCCCATCTGCATTTGGCTCATTGACGTTCATAATCATCTTCATCCTACAAAAACAGACACAATTTTCCACTGTAACATGTAGCTTTTTATAACATTTACAAAAAGAACAACATTCTGTGTATGGGCAGTAACTACTCACATCCATCTTTTCGGCTGATTCCATGGACTTCATAGATTTCTTACAAAAGTGGCTGAAATAAAAACAATAAAAATAATCATGTATAGAAAAGTCATCCCACATGTGGGATTTGTTTGTCCTTTTTTATTGTAATGCATAGATAAGTAATAATAGTGAATAAATGATTGCCACCTTATCTGGTAGATGACACAGATGAAGCCAACAGTTCCACACATGGCAGCCGCTCCAAACACAAAAAAACAAGATGGCGGTGTATTCTCCTGTGAGGAAAAAAGACTTTAAAGACGAACCTCCCAGTGACTAGAAATACTTTTTACTCCAACTAACCTGATTACACAGGGGGTAATGAGAGACAAACACACACACATACACACACACACACAGAGAGAGAGAGAGAGAGAGAGAGAGAGACACGCGCGCACACACACACACACAAATATTGCATACCTTCAGCAGTGATGGATGGTGAAGTCGAATTATTGGTTCCCATTGTATTCCTGGCCTCACAGTAGTACTGTCCTCCATCCTCAGATCTGATGTTAGTGATGCTGTACTGCTGTCCTGATCCTACTGGAGTGGACTCATCCACCTTAAACCAGGTGTAGCTCTGCGCTGGTGGGTTGGCATCACTGCTGCAGGTCAAAGTCACTGAAGTGCTGGGGAGTATTCTTCCAGAGGGCCTCACAAACACTAAGACGTCCGTTGGTGGATCTACCCAGACAATCGGAGACACAAAAAGTGTTGGGCTCTAACTTGAAACCACAATGCGCACCACAGACAGGTCTCAGTGCTGTGACAACCCCACAGAGAGAACAGGAGCCGATGTCAATACTGACTTATTGACTGACAATAGCTAAGAGCATCATTAATTGGGTTATTAGTTAAGTGATTAGTATTTTTTTTTTCAAAATTTCCCTCACGGGATCAAAAGAGTATATATACCAATACTAGATAGATAGATAGATTGATTGATAGGGATACAGACATAGTGAGATACAGACAGACAGATAGTCATTAGCCAACCTAGTGTCTGTATGTCTGAGGCATTTAGCTTTATGCTACTGTAGGTCTTGGGTACGTTACTAGGACCTACTAGTGCTAATACTACTACTAGTTAGTTTGTTTTCATAAAATCAATCAGCAAGATTGTTCTAACCAAGTTGTGAGAGACAAGTCTCCAAGGATCATATATTAGATTACCCTGACAGACAATTCAACTCCCGGTTTACCCAGCCATGATCCTGCAGTAGTAACCAACAGCGCCTCCTGTGGTCAGATTGGACAGGCTCAGCGTACACCTGTCAATCCACCTGAACTCTCCCTTGATAACCTCGGAAAGATCAGGAGGTGGTGTTGTTGTTGTTGTTGTTGTTGTTGTTGTTTGTCGTTGTCGTTGTCGTTGTTGTCGTTGTCGTTGTTGTTGTTGTCGTTGTTGGTGTTGTTGTTGTTGTTGTTGGTGGTGGTGTCGTTGTTGTTGTTGTTGTTGTTGTTGTTGTTGGTGGTGGTGGTGTTGTTGTTGTTGTTGTTGTTGTTGTTGTTGTTGTCCAGTAAGCTTTCTTGAACGTTAAACCACTTGGGTATGTGTTAGAACAGGCCATGTTGACAGTAGACCCTATTAAGCCACATAGTAGTTAACATCCCATTTGGAGGTTTCCACACCTGAAGCACAGACAACGTTGTATTAGGTACTCGCTTCAATTGGTCATGTGAAGACGAAATCAGGTATGCAGGAAATTATCTTATGTCAAGCATGCTTAATACCAATAGCAATATATGCGCTATTTTGAACATGACAGCAGTCAGCGGAATGACTTTCTTTGTCTCCCTTGCATATAACATGAATGAACTGACTGATTACTTTGAATTATTAGTGATGAGAGAATACAAGCTAGTTATTGTCTCCTGAGAGGCTGCGCACTGTGTATTAATGGACACAACTTGTTTCACGATTGAGGAAGTAAAATAAATGCCAAATTGTACTTCGGTTTTATACAGGCATTTAAAAACTGTGATAACCTGTCACCAGTCACATAAACTCACTTTAAGTCGTTAGCAGTGGTATAAGAAATCCACTCGTTACCTTGTGTTAATAATGAGAAGACTGCAAGTAGAGATAGTATTGTTGTCATCTTCACAGATAAGTACTGTTGGGTGTCACAGGAAGAGAAATGAAAAGCAAATGCACAAAGAGCTTTAATGTTGCATTATCATAAACTTTAAAATGACACTTTTTTTCTATGAGCTGTATGGACCCTTTCAAGAGAGTTCCATTATCAGCATCATAGTTGGCCCCACAAGGCTTCCTTTTTAACATTCCATATGTTATCTTAATGCAGAGGAAGTAGATTGGGGCCCAAATAGAACGTTCAAGCATTGTTTTTGTTTACCTTGTTGAAAGGGTCTATAGTGCCAGTGGCACTAACAGAATAATTTGGTTCAAAACTTACCGTTTCAAAAGTTATTCAAGTCAGAATGAAGTCGCTCGATGCCCTACGGCCACAGCTATTGCTCTGTACGGTCCTGTTCACAAAGACGGACCACTAGTGCCAGAACGAGCTGTTAGTGAGCTTGTGTTTAACGCTGCATTAATATCTACACTGGTGGCCTTCACTGTACGTCCTCCGAGTCCTCCTCTCCTTTTTTATTGATAGTAATATTTATGCATCAACTTATAATTACTTTCATACATCATGGGCTCTTGTGAAAGAGTCATACGTAGTCACTTATCTATTCTCTATTCAAAAGTGTTGTTCACAATAATCAATGCAATTTCTAGTATCAAATACGACCCACTTCCCCCACTCCACCCCACCCCCATTAAAGTGCCTTAATGCAGCTTTATGTCTCTGCAAAGATGCAACTTCCTGTATGGACTCTTCACAATACACAGAGGACGACCGAGCAGCCTTTATTTTAACACCTCCTTTATGTATGTGTTGTTGACAGGCATATTCAGGGTGTGAGCATCGGCAAAATAGATTTTGTGCAGCTGTAGATTCCTGGATGTGTTAGCTGCTAGCTGTAGCAACTCGAGTTAGGTAAACCTATTGTTTTTTTTTTGTTTTTTTTTGTACTGACAGTACTCAGTGACCTCGAGAAACAGAGATCTATGTGAAACCTTTACAGACTTCTCCTTTAAGGCTGGGAGATGGCTGTGCTCTCTGAATGAGTGTCACTGGTTGCACTGTTAAAGTCTAGCCACCAGGGGAAACTATTTTGATGTCTCAAGGGCTCCCTCTACAGGACCACTGTTTTCTGGTCGTGTCTCTGGTTGCTATGTGACACTTTGGCCACCAGGGGAAGCTTTTATGGTAGCAGTGAGCACAACACAGCTGGCAAATTTGTGGAGTCTCATGAATGGGCCCCAGAAAAGGACCATATGAGCACATCATCATCTCCAGGAAGGTCTGCATGACCCAGAGTGCTGTCAGGGTTTGCATGTGGACTGCTACCATGGCAGAGGTGAAGGATTGCATCTGTTTTCAAATGTGCTACAGAATTTTCCATGACTGCTACTTTGATGTAGTCAGCAAAGAGTCAACAAACAAACAAACACACAAACAACAACAAAACAGTCTTTAAAGAATCATTTTAGTCAAAACAATGACAAAATAACAGGTCACATAACTGACAAATGTCTCATTTGAAATAAATAAGGCTTATCAGTGAATACAGACAATTACAGTAACTTGTACAGTATGTATTGCAGTAAACAGTATATATGTCTCTCTCTTTGGCCTGTCACATTTTGGTGTAAATTATACACTCTGGTTGCAAGAAAAATAAATTTGCATGATCGCACACTTAAGTGATGCCACACTTAATAAATACAATTGTTACTGATAATAATACTGTAATAATAATAATAATAATAAAGGTTTCAAAATGAAGTTGAATGTGATGAAATGTCATGTTATACAGAAGAGATTCCTATTGAAGACTTTCGCAAATGTGCCAAGGTAAAAATTCACTTCTATATCGAAAACACAATAAAAACAAGCACATTAAATGAATCACACACTGATAGATGATTATTTTATTTTTTTGCTTCGCATCTTAAATTGCCTTGGATTAAAGTCTCAGCTTAATGAATGATCATGTGTAAATGTTTTAGACAGATGAATAAATGACAAAATAAATTAATGGATGAATTGATGGACCCTTCACAGCTAAACCAGCAGGCTACAGTATTCCATCGTTCTTCATGAGAGAGTGCCCAAACCTCTAAGACTGATTGCAGACACCATCAGGTCATGTAATCTCTCTCTCTCTCTCTCTCTCTCTCTGTGTGTGTGCTGCATGTGTCTGCCTGTTTTGAAAGTGCACACAATCAGGTCATCGGTCATCTCTCTCTCTCTGTGTGTGTGTGTGTCATCGGCCATCAGGTCATCGGTCACGCATTACTGCTGGTGAGCTGTACACTGCCTGCAGGCCTTCTTCTTTCTGGGTTTGCTGACTGCACTGTAGACATCTGTATCTGCACCGGTACTGTGGACAATAGACATGCTTAGACATACATACACTGATGCAAAGGTCTGTAGAACACACACACACACACACACACACACACACACACACACACACATTTACACTCACAAATGAGTTATTTGATGTTAATTGAATTAAGACATGTTTTTTTTGCTTCATAAATAGATGTGAAATTTATGTAGACAAGTATAATTATGACCGCCGCGCAGCGAAAGGAGGGTAGGGCAGACACAGTTTTCTGTGAATATCTCGAGAACCGTAGGGTTTAGGAAGAACTTTTTTTTTTTGTATGTTGATCTCAAGGGGCCATGTCAACCCATTCCATAACCACTCATTTCATGTATAGCGCCACCTAGTTAAACACAAAAAAGTAAAAATGAGGTGTTGTAATCGCAGGTATCTGTGACCTAACATAGTCAAAACTGCACGAAAAGTGTAGGATCATTATGACACCCTCTGTATGCACGCCAAGTTTTGTGGAATTCCGTTCATGGGGGGCCACACAATAAATTAATTTATGTTACTATACACCAACTGGCCTGTAGGTGTCCGGATACAGTTTTCTGTGAATATCTCGAGAACCGTAGGGCCTAGGAGGTCCACCTTTTTTATGTATGTTGGTCTTAAGGGGGCATGTCAACCCATCCCATTACCACTTATTTCATGTATAGCGCCACCTAGTTAAAAAATAAAAAGCAAAAAATTAGGTGTTTTCATCACAATATCTCTGGCTGACAAGGTCAAAACTGCACGAAATTGAAAGTGTAGGATCATTATGACACCTTCCGAATGCATGCCAAGTTTTGTGTACTTTCGTTCACGAGGGGCCTTACAATAAAATAATTTATGTGTACATTTAGTCACGTACACCAACAAGGATTCCCGGGACACTGAAAGACCGGGGTACACAAAACTTGGTGGGCATGTAACCCCACATGGATAGCATGGAACCGTCGTTTTTCGTTTTGATCTGTAGCCCCCCGTTGGACTGGACCCCCAAAAGGAGGGTAGGGCAGACACAGTTCTCTGTGAATATCTTGAGAACTGTAGGGCCTAGGATGACCATTTTTTTCCGTATGTTTGCCTCCAGGGGTCATGTTAACCCATTTCATGTGCACACATGTGCACAAACAGATACACACGCACACACATACATTCACACAGTAGACATATGTACGCATGCATGCACAGGCACATACGCAGGCACACACACACACACACATAACATAAACATGTACATGCACACAATTCAAGAATTTCTCAGAATTATGAACAGGCAAGATGGAGTTGGGGTTGTATAAAATTAATTTTACATGTGAAATCTTTGAACTAATCATGTTTTGGTACTTGTTGTCTAGCAGATACCAGTGAGAATTGAGTGTGGATAATGCAATTTAGTGAGACAGTTAGAATCCTATAGGCCTTTCAGCGTGATTTATTTTTGTGGAAAAAATGTGCTGGACTGGGTGGCGGTCATATTTTGTACCGCTCTGCAGTACATCTAGTTTTTTTGGCTTTTGTCTCATCCCATTGCATTCACCATTAGGCACCAGAGGGCATAAGTATGGTGTGAATGAAAGTGAATGTGTGCATTGCATTTGTAATGCCCCATTCTACTCACTGGGTGGCAGCAGTGGGTCTAGAGAAGTTGACTGCTGCGTACTGCACCTCCTCCCGCACCTGCTGTTGTGAGTGGAGTTTGGGCTCCTCGACAGTGGAGTAAATGGGCACCTCCTGTTCTCTGGAGCTCTTGAACTGAACGCTGGCATACTGGACATCATCCTGATCATCTGAGTCCACACTCTGGCCAGGGTGAGAGGTCGCCGGGTTGACATTCACATAGTCGTTGTCAGCAGCATCCTGTGGAGGATGGCAGGAGAAATATGTGACCAGGCATGGCAAAACCAGGCTCAAGTCGCAGAGACGCAAGTCGCGAAAAACGACTTTGAAGGTTTTTTTTTTCAAAATTAGTTATTTTCGCTTTTTTGCAGAATGTGCAAGTTGAAGTCCTAAATAAGCAATTCCATGTTTCAGATAACAGCATTGGTTGCTTTAAAAGTGTATATTTTGTCTTTGAAAATGGTTAAGTTTCAGGAAGTAAACCAGCGTTTGAATTGGGCGTGACTATTAGTGCTCTTTTGTTTTGTCAGCCAATCAGCTCATCTGTATGCTAGAAGTAACCTCATGGCTACTTTACTGAACCAGCATGCTGTTTGTTTACAATTGGAATGGAGATGGACAAAGCACAGCGGATTGCAGATGACCTGAATCTGATGATAAAGGCGACTTCATTACATTGGAGAACATCCCTAATCTAGAGCTGACCTTAGCCGAAGATAATTACAACGGGGAAGATCGTAAGATATCAGATGCTATTTCCACAGTTACATTTGATGGGGATATAGTTTGTGTGTTAGAAACTTTATCCATTGCTACTAGCTAACGTAGGCCTAATGTCGTTAGCTATTGGCACCATAGGCTACTAGCCAAAACCCATTACAGATAGTTTCGGTGGGCAATTAATTTGAATTATGCGAGAATGTCTTGTTTTGACTGATGGCAGGGTGCCTTGCATCGTGTGTGCATTCAAATTAACAGGGTTTGCAAACGTGATCTCATGTTTGTTTAGTTTGTGTTTTGGACTATTTTATCCATTGCTAAACCTGCTAAATCCATTGCCAACCTGGTGCCTTGCACTGGTTGTTCATTCAAAATAACATGGTTTGCAAACGTGATCTCATGTTTGTTTTAGACTACTTTATCCATTGCTACTAGCTGGTTCTCGATGGGTCATTAGCACTGCAGGCTGACAGATCAGGGGGGAGGGTTGATCTTAATGTCATGTAAATGAGGACCATTGTGTTCCCCTCCCATGGATTGAGGGAGAAAGTAGTCAAATTGAAAAGCCTGATTTCTCAGCTTGTAGCTTTGAGATGTGTATACTTTAAAATGGCTACAACTTATTCAAATATTATCAGATCTCCATGAGTGAGACATCATTGGATAGCTTTGAAACTACACTTTCAGAAAAGTGAATAACTGTGAATAACTCAAAATGTCTCTGGGGAGACATGTGTCTGGTTTTGCCATGCCTGGTCACATATTCAGATCAGACGGTGGGTTTTCTGTGATACAATCCCAGATGGGTAACCGTGGAAATACAGTATGCCATAACATTACATGCAGAGTTAGCAAAAAGAGCACTTAGTAAAGAGTGTCCCTTTTAGCACCGTTCCCCTATCTTATGGTTTTCACCAAAGTCATGGACGGTGATGACTGTTAACTTCCTACTAACACACGGGTCCCCTGATTTACACACCTGTGAATTCCTGACTGTGCTGCCAGAGACGATGGTTGAGTTGGACGCATTCTTCTTCCTTCTTTGAAAAAAAAACAAAAACACTCAGGTAGAACATACGTGTCAGAGCTCTATCAGGCTTGAAAAATAGAGCAGTGCTTCCTGAGTATTCGTAATAAATATGTGTTTGTTACTCACCGGGACATAAGAACAGCCAGGACCACGATGAGAACTATGAGGAAAGCAACAGCTCCTCCTGCTATCGCAGCCATACTTTGCCATCCCGAGCCTGAATTATAAACAAACACAATCCTGCATGAGACCATGAGTATTGAAACTAACTTTTTAGAAATGAAAACACATCAGACACACTGATACTATAAGGCTGATTTATAATGATAAACAGCCTAGCATAACTCCATGGATATTAAATCCAAATATAAATAAATGACCAAAGATGCAGGAGAAGGTGAGTATCACATAAAGGATCTCTATTGGGACAAAGTTGTGAGGAATTAGTCATGTTTACCTGCCAGTGAGACCTTAAGAGCATGGGAATCCTCAGAGGCAATCCTATTTTTAGCCTTACAGTGGTAAAGTCCAGCAGTAGTGGTGTCCAGAGTGAAGGTGATGGTCTTTCCTGAGCCTACATTATCAGTTTTATCTCCAGTCTTCCTGTACCAGGTGTAGTTCTGAACTGGTGGGTTGGCATCACTGCTGCAGGTCAGAGTCACTGAAGTGCCCTCTTTTAGATCACCAGTGTGATTGTGGGACGCTGATGTCCCTTTAGGGGGGTCTGATTGAAGAAACAAATGTAACATTGAAAACAAAATATTTTCACCTACTATAAAACATACAGACTCCAATTAAATGTGCACTCTACACTTTACTTACAGAGAACATCCAGATGCATAATTGTAGAGTCAGAGTGTCCATGTTTGTTTTTAGCCTGACAGTAGTAATATCCAGTGTGTTCAGAGTGGGCTTTACTGATGCTGTAAACCTGCTGGGCTGATATTTTTGACATCGCTGATTCACTCACTTGTTCACTCTTCTCTTGTTTACACCAGGTGTAGATCTGAACTGGTGGGTTGGCATCACTGCTGCAGGTCAGATTCACTGAACTGCCCTCCACTATGTCACCAGAGGGACTGACTGATGCTGAGATGGTTCTGGGAGCATCTGTTAAAGAAGCAAACAAACCAACATTTAAACATCACATTTGTAAACAAACAACATGTACAACTCTATTACCACCCTAGAAGTCTACTGTAAATAACAATTGGTTTTCAATGCAGTAACATCGGTTAGAGTGAAGAGTAAATGTCTGACTGATCTTTCACTTTGTGACATTATTATTCTTAATGTTAATAATAATAATAATAATAATTATTATTATTATTATTATTATTTCAATATATTTATTGAAAAAATTGCATTTGGTACTCACACTGAACATCCAGGTGAACAGCTGTAGAATTACCAACACCATATTGATTCTTCACCACACAGTAGTAATGCCCACTGTGTTTAGAGCTGATACTTAAGAGGGGGTAAATCTGATCTGATCCCACTGTAGATGTTGCAGTTCTGTGTGTCCTGTACCAGGTGTAGCTCTCCACTGGTGGGTTTGCATCACTGCTGCAGGTCAGAGTCACTGAACTGCCCTCATGTATCTCACCAGCAGGACTGAGAGAAACTGAGGTTTTCTTTGGGGGGTCTAAAGGGAAAATATTTGGCATAAGAGAACACAAAGGCCAGTTTTCCCATATACTTACAATATTCAGGGGAGTATGGTACTGATTTGTTTCAAATAGGCACTTTGGTTCAAACATTGTTTGTGTTTACTCACACATGACATTAAGCTTCACTTGTGGAGATGGATGGTATGCTTTGTCTTTCACTGAACAGGAATAGTGTCCCTCGTCCTCAATCTTGATGTTGTGGAGTATCAGATCACTGTTGGTTTGTGGATCAAGTACATTCTTCCCATTCTTTTTCCACAGTATCTTGGAGCTTTGTGTCAGATTGCAGTGACTCTTACAGTGTAGTCTAACATCTTTCCCCTCAATCGCTGGTCCAGATGTATCAACAGCAAGGGCTGTATGTAACATTTAGTTTGGTGAGTTGAGGACATACAGTAGGAGTCAGATTACAATAAAAAAAAATGCTTATTGGAATATGCTCAGTATCTCATATCTCACTTACTAATGTTTCTTTCTTTGACAGTAAGGGTGACTTTAGTTGATTGCCATTTCTCCTTTCCTGTTGTTGTTTCAATCCTGGCATAATAGTCAGCTGTATCTGTGACTCTCACATCACTCAGCATCAATGTGCAGGTTTTCTTCATATCTGTTTCGTATTGCACTCGACCTGTATACGCTTGCTTATTTAAGAGATCAGGTAATGGCACGCCCCTTTGGGCATTAATCCCCCAGTAGACTTTATTGACTATGAGATCAGGGTTATGCTGATGAGTGAAAGAGCAGGGCATCTCCACTGATGATCCAGTCACAGCACAGATACTGTAATGAGTCATAGTTACCACCCACGTCACCTGACCAGAAACACCTGAAATTCAAAGGCCCAAACAGTTATTCATGGATAAATAAATATATATATATATATATATATATATATATATATATATATATATATATATATATATATATATATATATATATATATATATATATATATATATATATATATATATAAGTTACATTTTCCAAACACTGTGCACAAACACTCATGCGATCACTATCACTCATCAGCTACACTCTGTACAAAAATACTTCTGTAGAAATAAGATAAAATGCACTGTGCTCTTCATAAGATATCTTCCCTGTATTTATTTTTATTTATCTATTTATTTATTTGGTAACGCTTTATATTAAGACACGCATATTCACTATTAACTAGCTGCTTACTAACATGTATGTTAGTAGCATACTAGCCATTTGTCATTATACGTCACTAATTAATACCTTATTCTGCAAGACCTTATTCTACCCTTACTTAAGAATTGCCCCTATGTAAGCTCCAAATTACCCCTTATTCATAGTTATTAAATAAGTTGTTCATATGAATTATGACCTAAATATGCATGGCTCAGCATGGGGCTTGTAAAGTGGTAGTACCACAAGAACAGTTATTCACACCTAATAATACTTATCAATGGTAATGATGGTCTATTCATATGGAACTAGACACAAAACCACAAGGGCTAATAGTGTACAAATAAGTCATAATTAAGTCTTTGTAAGGCAAAATATGTGCCCTATTCTAAAGTTGGGTCTTAATTCACAATTAATTTGGCACTTATTAACCCCCATAAAACGTCCTAGTGATTTAGCACCACCTAGTGTCTATGTATGCACGCCTATGTTCCCTATTCTAAAGTTGGGTCTTTGTTCACATTTAATTCACAATTAATTTGGCACTTATTAACCCCCATGTGTTATTAACCCCCATGTGTTATTAATCCCCATGTGTTATTAACCCCATGTGTTATTAACCCCCATGTGTTATTAACCCCATGTGTTCCCTAAACTAAAGTTGCCTCCTATTCACATTTGTATTGCAGCGCACACAAGAAGCAGACAGCCAAGTTAGCACCAATACAAAAATCGATTTAGGATCCAACTTTGGAATATGGAACATATTCTGCATTGATGCATGATGCATACAGTAATGACTAACAAAAGGCTAGTATGCTAATAATATACATGTTAGTAAGCAGCTAATTAATGGTGAATATGTGTGTCTTAATATATAAGTGTTACCATTTATTTTAATTTTACAGTCTCACTGTCTTCTATTTCACTTCTGCATTGTGAGAGCAAGAGCACTACAATTATTTCAGAACAGGTCACTTTGCTCCATCGTGTAGAGTTGCTGTTGGTTGACAGCATCAGTGATGTGGATGTAGTGCAGATGAAACTGTAGGTCAAATCAGCCATGTTGTGTTGTGTTGTGTTGTGAGGTTTGGCTGTGTTCTATTTTAGCTCATAGCTAAATAGCACATGCATAGAGTAACCTCTCCCTAGCTCTATTAAAAGGAGCAAGAGAAAGACATTTTTATTATAGTGTAGAAATAGAGGAAGTAAGTGTCATTGCCCCCATTGCTGAACATGCAAAAGTATCAAGTATTTTCATCACATCTTATATGAGCATGACTGCACACTAACTGTTTGAGGTGCACACTGAATACCTTGCGATTTCTGTCCAGTTTTGTATCACAACAACCAGATCAACGCTGGCCTGATCTTATCTAAGATTCAAACAAATATGTTTAACAATGCATTTATCATTTAACAAATTATTACCTGGGGTTATGGTGAGACAAAGGATAAGCAGAAATAGGGCCAGAGATACAGAAGGCACCATTTCCACCATCACTGGTTCATTCATCCACTCAGTACAGTGTAACTGAAAGGAGAAAATGTCAGTTGTCATTCACTTTGTTTAGACATTTACAAATGAACTGTACTGTTATTGCTAAAACTCTTATTCTTTTTTATTCTTCTGACCAATTTCTGTGTTCAACTCAGCTTGAACCGTTAAACGTAGAAACTTCGCCCAACCACCGTTGCGTATACTGTAGGTGTGCTACGTAATTTTTTTTTTTACAACTCTATACTTTGTGAGATATTGGTAACACTTTACAGTATGGGTACATTAATTCTCACTTCATTCCTTTATATCTTATGAGTCATCAGGAATTCATGAGCTCATGCATGAACACATTTCAACTAAAGCAAATAGGTACAATCGGTACATCATTATGATTTATGATGTATTAAATGCTATTAAATTATATAAGTCTAGTTTAGGCTACACAAAACGGCATAAATGACCATTGAAGATCTCTACTGTTTAAAAGACACATAGGCATAATATTTTTGCCAACATTAATCTCAAACTCTGTTGTTTGTTTTCACCGGGCACCCTCGATAACCACAGTATAAACCATGCTTTGTCTACAGTCAGAATCAATGCAATTCAATTATATAAGACTAATTTAGGCTATGTGAGCCTACATAAATGACCACTAAATATTTCACCACTTGAAAAAAGTTAATTTATTCACACATAACAGCCTACACAAATTCACTCATGCTCTATGATCCCTCAATACTCATCCTATGATGCAGAGTTTCTAACAGAAAAACACCAATAAATGCATGACTTCAGTAGTCTATCATCCAGTGAACAGTAAACTATTCATCGACACTCAATCAGTTATATTCTATAAATTAAACTAGGCTCTAAAATAAACTAGCATTGCCTGTTTGAACTGTTCAAGAGCACCATGCTGGTATGTCTTTGCACTCGTCCATTAATTCAGTTTAACAGGACACCTTGGTGGCCATTATCCCTTACTTATTATGACCGCCGCGCAGCGAAGAGGCGGTCATATAGGTTTAGTCAGGTTTTTTTTTTTTTTTTTCCCGCATGTCCAAATTTCCGTCAAGGATTCCCGGGACACTGAAAGACCGGGGTACACGGAACTTGGTGGGCATGTAACCCCACATGGATAGCATGGAACCATCGTTTTTCGTTTTGATCTGTAGCCTCCCCGCTGGACTGGACCCCCAAAAGGAGGGTAGGGAAGACACAGTTTTCTGTGAATATCTCGAGAACCGTAGGGCCTAGGATGACCAATTTTTTTCCGTATGTTTGCCTCCAGGGGTCACACATGTGCACAAACAGATACACACACACACACATTCACAGTAATCATACGTATGACACATACTCACACAGTAGACATATGTACGCATGCATGCACAGGCACATACGCAGGCACACACACAAGCACACGCACACACACACATACACACACACACACACACACACACACAACATAAACATGTACATGCACATATGCACACAATTCAAGAATTTCTCAGAATTATGAACAGGCAAGATGGAGGTGGGCTTGTATAAAATGAATTTTACATGTGAAATCTATGAACTAATCATGTTTTGGTACTTGTTGTTTAGCAGATACCAGTGAGAATTGAGTGTGGATAATGCAATTTAGTGAGACAGTTAGAATCATATATGCCTTTCAGCGTGACTTATTTTTGTGGAAAAAATGTGCTGCACTGGGCGGCGGTCATATTTCGTACCGCTCTGCGGTACATCTAGTTTTGATTAATATGTCGGTCTGTTTATGACTTGTTTGTGAGTGGCTATTTTGTTTTGAATCTATGATCTTTCCCTCTGTTTTAACAAGAAAGGCATTTTTAAAGATAGGCACAAAAAAACTAATTTCCTCCTGTTCATCGCGCCCCACCTGACATGTCTCTATTCCCCACTAGTGGGGCCCACCCCACACTTTGAACTGCACTGTGTTATGCAAACGTAATCTTACATAACACATTCTGCAACAACATAATGCATTTAAAAATAAGCAATATAAATACATACTGCATAAATGCTGTACAATCAGTGCACATTGTGTGTGTGTGTGTGTGTGTGTGTGTATGTGGGGGGGTTGTTACTGTAAGTCAAATCCAGCAGGCTCTTTGAAGTCAATGTGGTTAATCTGTGGTTTCCACAGAGGCTGCACATTCTATTTGAGCACATGCGTACATTTGCCTTTTGTGTTACTCTTTTTTTTGTATGACCTGGTGAAATATTTTTTTTTTCCGAGAAGTGCCAAAAAAGAGGAAGTCCCCTGTGCCCCCTGTTTCTAACGGTTAAGATGTGCAAATATCCAACTTTTCAAATAATCTCTTTTTTTATATCAATTTTTATAGACCTCTTCTTATACAATTGCTCTTGGGTTCGTTTTCAAAAAGCACATGGATTAGTATAGGCCCGATCTCATGTAGCTTGCAGTGCATATATATATATATATATATATATATCAAACAGTCAACTTCAGACTTCAAACACTCTGTGCATTCAACTTCATGTCATTGTGCCTCACATGATCAGACACAGACGGAGCAGAGGCATCTATGAACAACAAATAAACATACCGTAGTGCATTTGTGTCATTAAGCGTGTCTTATTACCCTGAGTTATGATGAGCAGACAGAGCGAGATAGAGAGAAAGTGCCTTCACACACTCCATTCAGACAAGTAAAGTGCATAGTGCATTTGTGTCATTAAGCGTGTCTTATTACCCTGAGTTATTATGCACATGCAGAGAGAGAGAGAGAGAGAGAGAGAGAGAGAGAGAGAGAGAAAGTGCTGTTTTCATCCTAGCTGGTTCACTCCTGGCTTCACACAATCAACAAATAAACATAGTGCATTGGTGTCATTAAGTGTGTCTTATTACCCTGAGTTATGGTGCGCATGACTAACAGAGAGAGAGAGAGAGAGAGAGAGAGAGAGAGAGAAAGTGCTCTTTTCATCCTAGCTAGTTCTCGCCTGCCTTCACACACTCCATTCAGACAAGTAAAGTGGAACGGAAAACAGAAATAAGTGTACAGTCTCAAGCAATAGCTGCTATTTGTCATTAGAGTGCCTGATCTGTATCAGTGAGCATGTGAATAGACATAACAGTAGCCCAGTGTATGCTTAGTTAACTAGCAAATGTGTTTGCTAAAATGCGTTCAAAAGTGGATAATTGACAAACAAGTAGAACAGAGACAGCTCTTACCGCGCGGGAAGCAATCTTCAATGTTGATCTAGTCTAACCAGACACACAAACCGGCTTGCATTAGCAAAGCATCTTGTGGTTGACCCGGAAAACAGGAAGACTCATCTGTGATGCTCTTGTTTCCCCTCCTCTTTTTTTCAAAGCTAATTTTCACTAGAAGTGAGCACACGCAGTGTCAATACCACACAAAAAGAGGCTCGAATGGGTACAGTATGTGTCACGGCTGCCAAAAAGGATAATAAAAATAATAAAATGTAGATTAAATACACTATAATAAACTAAAATTACATGATGATTAAAACATAGACGTAAATAAATACCCCCCTTAAAAAAACTCACACATACACAAATACACACATATGTGAAAGAAACAGAAAGTTAACATACATACTCATAGGCATGACTAATTGTGTGGTTGACTCTGAGTGACCTCATGCAACTCTAGGAAATGGAAATCAGCTTGTCTTTAAACATGTGTTGGACTTGCAATAATGAAATACATCATATAACATCTCATTATATTTGCAACTATTTTGGCATTCTTATACTTCTTGTGGCTGCTAACAGACACTTTTTATCAACTGAGAGATAGAGTGTGTGAGATGTGTGTGTGTGCATGCGCTTGTGTGTATGTATGCGCGTGCTTACACATATACTAATGTATCAAATAATTTGCATATGAGACAGAGATGGCTATTGCTGTGTGGGTAGCGATCTTAAATGTTGGCCTAATCTAATCTAACCAAACTTGCCTAAATAAGCAAACATCTTGTTGAGAGAACAGAGAACAGGAAGACTCCTCTGTGATGCTCTCATTTCTCCTCCTCCTCCTCATACCCCTCCTCCTTTTTTTTCAAAGATAATTTTCAGTAGAAGTCACAGGCAGTGACATGACCACAATCAACACACAGACAGAGGCCACTATGGCACTCGCATACACGTCAGGGCTGTCAAAAAATATTAATTGTACAACTGTTTTAATACACTATAATAAACTGAAACAATTACATTATGATTTAAAAAACATCTAAATAAATACTACTCCCCCCACATAAAAAACATACACATCACATACACATACAGTAAGTATGGGAGAGAGAAAGAGAGAGAGAGAGATACAAATATGGGAGTTTATTTTTTATCTTTTTTGTTATATATGCACAACCTTTATTTCTTCCTAGAAGAATGAAGATAGAAAAGGAGATTTTGGGGCATACATTGACAAGACTTTAATATAATTAATGAATGCCCTTCTTCAAAGGGGATTTCCAATCAGACCTCAGCACAGCTCAGCTCCACCCACTTTCCTCCATCTTGCACATCTGGTCATGTGACAACACTCAGTCAGGAGCAGCTCGGAGCTTATCAACTATGTCAGCGGCCATCTCTGTGGTCTGCCGGTGATGGTGTCTGACACGTGCATTGGTGAGGTAGCAATAACTTGTGTGGTTGACACTGAGTGACCTCACGGAACTCTAGCAAGCTGAGATCTGTTCGTCTTTAAAAGTGTTTTGGACTTGCAATTCTGACAAACATTGTATAACATATATGTCATTATATATTTGCATCTTGTAGGTTCTTATACATCTTGTAGCTGTCTTAATATTGTGGAAGTGTTTCATAGATTCAATCCTTGGAGGGTAGGATGTGCACAGCTCACTAACAGGTGCATTTTATCAACTGTTTGAGTAAGAGTGAGAGAGAGAGAGAGAGAGAAGCCACACACACACACAACACACACACACACACAGAGACAAACAGTGGGATGGAGGGTCATAAAACAAGCAGTTATTCTCACATTTTTGGAAAGATGGAGATCTGGGAAACTGCGGAAAAGGTGGCCTTTAGTCTTGTCTAATATCTCTCTGCATCATATACTTAAGTTGACCTAAAGAGTTTTACTGGCTGTGCTTCAACTCAGTTAAGCGGCAGTGCTAATATGAGGAACTACACAGAGAACACGCATGTGGTTATCACTTGTCAATGTGGACAACTCCCAATGTTGAGAGGTTTAAATAATACCATAATACCACTTATTCTAAATCATATGCATTTAGGGATCAGTATCATTTAATTAAGAGGTGGTGTTTGAGTCACAAAACACACACACACAAACATTAATGGACACCATGAGATGGTATAAAGAAATGTACAAACACCCTTTTCTGAGAATTTGAAATAAAGTGTTCAAATTAAAATTGTCCAATTGTTACGAGACACAGACTCAAGGCACAGAGAAGTCAAGTTCTGAGATTTTACTTGTTGGTTTGCAGGAATTCAAAACACAGAAACTGAAAACAGGACTCTTCAATTCTCAGAGGAAGGAGTAGTTTCAAACATAGGATTTACTGGATCAATTCAAAGGGAAACAAGGCAAGAGTCCAACAATGTCATAGAAATGCAAAGGTCCAAAAGGCAAACACAAAAATCAACTTAACTCATGGGTTTCTTCTTTGCAAGAAACATGCAGCAAGGAGCTGAAGTCCATGTAGCTCAGTGTGAAGCCAGACAATGAGTGAACAAACACAGGGGTTTACATACTGCTGGCAATTAGGACAAACGAGGGACAACGAGGGCAGGTGTGGCCTGTTAGTAGACAGGGGAGAGTGAGCGGGAAGCAGTGTTTTCCGTAGAGTCAAGAGTGGGCGTGGTTGATGGAGAGCTTGGTGTGGTTGTGACACCAATAGTGGCAAATGGCAACAAACTAACCAAGATAAGAAAAAATGTAATAAATGTCCAAAAAAAAGTGTCAAAAATAATAATAGACGCTATTAATGCTAGCTACTAGCCCCGGCATAGCATACGGCTGAGCACCGTCTTGCAAAGCAAACAAAAATACAAAAATGGCATTGGCAAAGAATAGCAGGCACTTACAGCAGTACAGCAGTACAGCATCACAGCACATAGCTCCTCTCGTGTCGCTCTCCCTCCACAGACTGAGGTACCACCATATAACCCTACCTGTTACCCTAAGCTTGGACCATTTAGAAACGCCCGGCCCATACCATTTAACCAAACTATCACATAATCCCAAAAAGAAAAATAAACATTCATAATAAACCAAAATAGATCTGATCCCCCTACCCGAGTAGAATGCTTGGACCGTGCTTCCGACGGCAGGTAGAAAAAACACTCCTCCCACAGCAAGCGCGCTTTTGCTATGGAGAGGCTGGAGCTGAGAAATGGGTGAGTGTTTTGAGGTTTGTGTTTGAAACTAGGCGAGGGAAATACTGGCGAAACCTGTGTGTAAATAAAACATGGTAAAGGGTACCTACACTAAATGTTGGCGATGGTGTTTTGTTGCAAAGTATGACGGGGGGGAAATGATTAGTGAATGTGTTTAGCTATCGCGGGCTCTGTGTTTGAAAACGCCAAAAGCGCACTGCTTCCCTAATGGCGTTAGCGCAACAAACATTTCCCGACTCCTCCCCCCAAAGTTCAAACACTTCCCTGTTGTCTTTCCCCACTCCCACAGTCATTCAATCACCGTCCATAATCACAACAATGTCCATAAACATTCCGGTGAGGTTCGCGCGCGCGTGTGTGTGTGTGTGTGTGTGCGTGCTTGTGAACCGAGTCTCTGTCTCTCCTCCCCGCGCAGGCAGAAAATCAAATCTGCCGCGGAAAGTATCAAACAAACGCTACTCGATAAAGAGTTCCCAGCGTAGCGCGTGAGGAGGGGGAAGTCACCTCCTCACAAGGCCTTTGGTGCCTGTTAACTTGCAAATTAGTTTAAAATAAAATAAAAGGCAGACAACTATAATGCAGATTTTATTTTATTTAAAGTATATGTTTACCTTTAATGTCATCCAAAAGTGCACTTTATATTTGATAGATGCACAACTAACCAGAAAAATAATCCCCACATCAGAATGCCTTCAACTAGATGCACTCCATCGTGTATGTCTGTTGATATAAACACACACATGCATGGACACATTAACATGAATAGATGGCCATCTATAGACATAAGATGCCACATCAGAAGGCCTTCAACTAGATGCACTCCTGTCTGTCCTTCCCTGTAAGTCACTGAGTGCATAGTAACCCTTGCCGAGGCCAAAGCAGAAGTAACAAGTCGGGCCCCATGACCCCCCAGACCACAGGCTCAGAGTGAGACTTCTTTTCTCACGGGAAACTCACTACAGCGTGTATATAAACAGCTTACTATGAACTGCAATAATAGGGTGTGCACAAGAGTTACAGGAATTGTTATAACTAGATGCACCGCAGAGTATCTGCTAGACAACAAGTACCAAAACATGATTAGTTCATAGATTTCACATGTAAAATTCATTTTATACAACGCCACCCCCATCTTGCCTGTTCATAATTCTGAGAAATTCTTGAATTGTAATTTTAATAAATTCGGGTGGACGCTGACAGGCTCCCTGCTAGCAGCCGCCTGTGGGGGGGAGAGAGAGGTGTGGACAGTGAGTCGCCTGTATTGGCAGGGGCTGCCTTGAAAGTGCAACTGAAGCAATAAAAAATTAAATAGAAGACTTGTGTAATTGTGCTGAATGTCCATGTGCTCTCATGTCCATTGATCACAGTTGAGGCTAAATCTTGCAACATACCCTCTGTAAACATTCCACTTCAGTTGCCTGTTTGGTGTAGCCTGCTTATAACACAGTCCCTAATGGGTAATCTAAATCCATATGGACACTGTACAAAATCAGTGGAAAACTACTGGTACTTCCATATGTTAACAGTTAGTGGATAAAATGCAATCAGGTGTCCCTTTTAATGTATTGCCTATTTAATATGATTCAAACTAGAGGTCATTATATAGACATGATCAGTTATCAACAGGGATGTAGTGTAGGCTAAACACAGTAAACACAGTTTATCGACCTCTGAAATTTCAGAAATAGAGTTTGCCCACCTCTTATTAGAGTTTATCAACCTCTCAAAAGAGTTTATTCATTTTTATCATTCAAAAATCACACTGTATTATCTCATAGGCTATTATCCATGTACATGTACACTCATCAACACTCTTGGAACCATTTACTAACACTGATATTGTTATAAACATTGTACAATAATCTCCACCATCATCAAACATGTTCTGACCGCCTCTTTAAAAAATCTGATACCGCATGGTGCAGTCCACCTCATCGAGATAGCAGAAATCATAGTATACCCAGCTCTTATTTCACCACTACATTTCACCACTACATTCTACCACTACATTTCACCACTACATTTCACCACTACATTCCTGGTTATCAATGATTTTTTTTATCTATTCTTCTTCTTCTATTAAAGTCGATAGATCAGCTAGGTGCCATTTCCTGTCGTAACTTTAATGTGTAACCTACTTCATAACATCACTGATTCACTCTTCTCCTTCTTATACCAAGTGTAACTCTGTACTGGTGGGTTGGCATCACTGCTGCAGGTCAGAGTCACTGAACTGCCCTCCACTATTTCACCAGAGGGACTGACCGATGCTGAAGTAAGTATTCCCTGGATGATCTTTTGCAAATAAAACAAACATCCATGTACATCCATTGTGACCTAAAATCCTGTTCTGACATAACATCCTAGAACCTATACAATATAACAGCTGGGACAGAGATTAATTTATTATTATAATATGGTAGGTGGTAGTGTAGTGGTTAAGGAGCTGGGCTAGCATGCAGTAGCCTGAAAGTTGTTGGTTCAATTCCCGGCTTCCACCGTTATGCCCTTGAGCAAGGCACTTAACCCCAAGTTGCTACGGGGACAATGTGATCCCTTGTAATATAGCTGACATATATGTAAGTCACTTTGGTTAAGAAGTGTCTGCTTAATGTAATGTAAAATGTAATGTAATAATAATAGGCTGGTAAGCCTAAAGTTAAACATGTTACATGTGGGATACATGGTATACATTCTACTACTCTGTTGATAAATCACACAGCACTTCTTATGACTTGTAGTGAAAACTAAGAGAAGTGAAGTTTACATATGATTATTTAATTAAAGGTTAAATCAAAATAAATATGATAATACAATATTGTTGTATTTTCTACTCACACTGAACATCCAGATAAACAGCTGTAGAATTACTGTGTCCAAGTTGGTTCTCTGCCTTACAGTAGTAATGCCCCTGATGTTTAGAGCTGATATTCAACAGGGAGTAGATCTGCTGTGAGCCCACCAGAGATGGCGCTATTCCACTTTTATACCAGGTGTAGTTCTCCACTGGTGGGTTGGCTTTGCCTATGCAGGTCAGTGTCACTGCACTGCCCTCAAATATCACAAAGGAGGGACGGACAGAAATTGCGGTATTTTTTGGAGGGTCTAAAATAAATATTTTCAATTTCAGAATTCACAAAGTATTAAATGATTGATTGATCTTCAACATTATTCCATATTCATTGAATTGATTCCACATACGTTGTAGTGTTAGGGTTACCTGTTTCAATAGCCACTGCTCAGTCCAGGCAATTTCGTTTTTACTCAACTGTGAAAGTATAGTCTGCACACAAGATGCTGCTCCCAAACTATTCAAATGATTGTTTATGGGTAACACTTTATTTTAATGTGTCGCTGTTCCAGTGTACCTACCTAATTAGGTACAGTGGTACAACCTGTGTAACAACATGTACTATCAGGTACTATCATTGTACTTGCATTATGTATTTGTGGGTACCTACATATAGTTGTTACATTGTAATACTGAGTGCTTTTACAAAACTTTGTCAATTTGCCTAAATTTTCATCAGAGGCAAAGAGCTGACCTGAGACCTGCTGGATGGGGTAAATCTGGTCATGATAGATATACAAACCATTCTTAGCTCCAACCTGTGCTGCTACAACCTTGTTACTCTTTGATACAGTGGAATAAAGTGTACCAGTTAATTACTTACATGTACATATGACATGTATGTTGTGTTGAGTCTTCGATATCTTGGAACAGGTCTACTACTGTAATTCACACATAGTACATATATCAATTGTGTTGGTACACATTTATTACTATTTTGATACAGTGGAATAAACCCATTAAAATAAAGTGTACCAGTTAAGTACTTACAATTACATATTATATACATCCTGTCAATGATGTCATGCATCCTGTAATTGATGTGTTGAAACGTGTCTGCTGTTACACCACACAGTACATGTGAATTAGTAGACCTGTTCCAAGACATCGAAGACATAACATACATGTCATATGTACATGTAAGGAATTAACTGGTACACTTAATAGGTTTATTCCACTGTATCAAAGAGTAACAAGGTTGTAGCAGCACAGCTGTTACATGTACACTGAAGACAATGAGGCCTTGACTGGAGCTAAGAATGATTTGTATATAAAATCTATCATGACCAGATTTACCCCATCCAGCAGGTCTCAGGTCAGCTCTTTGCCTCTGATGAAAATTTAGGCAAATTGGCAAAGTTTTGTAAAAGCACTCAGTATTACAATGTAACAACTATATGTAGGTACCCACAAATACATAATGCAAGAACAATGATAGTACCTGATAGTACATGTTGTTACACAGGTTGTACCACTGTACCTAATTAGGTAGGTACACTGTAACAGCGACACATTAAAATAAAGTGTTACCGTTTGTTTTTATATTGTTAACAAAATAGTTTGAGAGCAACATTGAGTGCTTCTGTACTTCTCAATTGGGCTCGTGTCTGTCCAGCACCTAGGATCAAGTTATGCCAGGACACCCATGGCTTTAATACGTTATATAGTTGTATACTCACACAGTACACTAAGCTTCACTTGTGGAGATGGATGATCCTCTTGGCCTCCTATTGCACAGGAATAGTTGCCCTCATCTTCAGTAGTGATATTGTTGAGCATCAGCTCATGTTTTGATCTTTGCGTAAACAACATTTTTTCCCCATCCTTTGTCCACGTGATGTTGGAGTTTTGCCCCAAAGTGCAGTGGGTCTTGCAGGTCAGCTTAATGTCTTGCCCCTCAATCACTGGCCCAGAAGCCTGGACCAACAGGTCTGCAAAGCCTAAAGAGCATCAGTAAAGAGCTTTAGTCAGCGGTGATATTAGACCATTTTTAAAAAGTCATCGAAAATTACATCTACAAGGATGATGTTTTTTTTTTTGTGCTCAATATTTACTGAGACAGAGGTTATACTAATAATAATGCTGTGTTACATTTACCTTTTACTGTGAGGTGGACCTTATCTGATTGCCATGTCTCCTCGTTTGGGTTTGTTTCAATCCTGGCATAATAAAGACCTGTATCTCTGACTTTCACATCACTCAGTGTCATTGTGCAGTTTTTCTCCAAATCGCCCATGTACTGGACTCGACCCATATACTGTGGGTTCTCAGATATATCGGATATTTGGCCTTTATGTGTGGTGTTAATGATCCAGAGGACTTTAGTGACCGTGAGATTAGGAGGATGGGTGAAAGAGCAGGGCAAGACCACTGATGATCCACTCACAGCACAGATATGGTTAAGAGGCAAAGTGACCTCCAATTTCTGACCAGAACCTCCTGAAATGTAAAGAAGACACCATACAATAATAACGATTTCTTTCTCAAAATCAAACACTGAACTGATGGGTTGGCATGGCCTTTTGATATAAAACAGTATGTAAAACATGAAGAAACAGTGTGTAAAACATGAAAAAACAAATGATCATATAAGCATACAGTAGCATAAAACTGTACATACAGTACAGCTAAACGCAGTGCAAATAAATGTTTTATCATTGTATCTGCATATATGTGTGTGTGTGTGTGTGTGTGTGTGTTTGTATGTAGCATTGTATCTGCATGTGTGCGTGTGTGTGTGTGTGTGTGTGCGTATGTTTGTGTTTGCGTGTAGCTTGATATAATTTGCCAGACTGTAAAGGGTGGTTTCCTCTGAGGTTGTATGTCCTATTTAAACTCATAGCACGCTCATGCGTACAACAGCTGTTTTTGGAGGTAGCTGAAGAGTAAGCTGGTGTGTCCCCCATTCCCAAAGTATCTCACTGTGCCCGTGTTTAAATACCTGCTACATACTAAATACATGCCACATTGTTTCATTTCTTGTTTTATTAATGCATGAAGTCCATGTCATTTCAACATGGAGTTGATGAAACCCTTGTAATGTATTTCTTTACTTTGAACTCTAAAGGGCAAATATAATTTGGTGCAATATAACAGAAGTGGAAGTAAATGTCTAAAAAGTCAGATTTGCTCCAAAATCTGTGAGTTCCTTTTTTGGACCATGCTATAACTTTCCATCAAGTTTAATAAATATTGTGCTCTGTTGAGTTATGCTACCTTGTCGAGATGAGCTACCATAGCGCAAATCAATAGCATTTTTGATGAATATGGAGCTATTCTGGAAGCTAAAATGCTTCTACCATTAACACACTTTTAGATGTTTGACTACAGAACACTTTCAAAGCGGAGAGGGGAAATAAACAAACCTGAATGTCCGTTTGTTTGTAATATGTTTTGTTTTTGGTCTTAGCTTAGCGATTTTGATTGGCAGACGTGAAATATAAAATATTGTACATTGAGGTAGCACAAAATTACAGTAAATGCACTTCTAACAGTGGATTGTTTTATTTTTTCCACTGCCCTTGTGTGGTAGCATAACTCAATAGGTAGTCCTGTTTGACAGACTGTTTGTAAGTCTGTAGATAGATAGATAGAGCAAACAGCTCACCACAGACATTATGTGCATTATGTGTCCAGGTTTGTGGATTAGAGGAACACACAGAGGGAACCCTCTACTGGATATACCATGTAATAACATTTTCCTATATATAACCTCTATGACAACATGCAGTTTCTAGCTTTCACCACTAGATGAGAGCAGACTTTGATCAAGGAGTCAGGATTTAGATGGTCAGCTTCAACTACCAATTGGCCACCACTATAGACCTCTGAAGTACGCCTACAAAAAAGAACCAAAACGGCCATCTTTGCCCATATAAGGAGATCTGTTTGTTAATTGAAGCTAACTACCTATGGCAAGTTGCATTGCAAGTTAGCTCTGGGCTAGCAATAATCTAAGTGTGCCGCCTTCACGTATACCGGAGATTACAGTATCCACTCGAAGGCAGAGGACAAAAGTGTGTTCAGGAAAACGGCATTTCAGACTTTTTTATCCCCGCGAGAGTTTAAAAGATGCGATAATTCAAAATCCCCATGTTATTTTCCCATAGGAAAAATCGCCAGATACCGGATGTCAAAGATGGCTGCTTTTTTGTAGGTGAACTTCAGAGGTCTATTGGTTTCTTATAAACCATGTCACACCCCAACATAGCAAATTGAACATCTGACCTAGAACCGTTACAAAAACAAGAGACATCAGACACAACTCAATCAGCAAACAATTGTTTTAATGTAAGTTCCAAAATAGAGGAAATTGAGGAAATTATTTTACATTTAGAAATATTTTGCATAAACAAATATTTGTAAAAATTAACTCCTGTCATTATTATGAAATGCTTTGCGGTGTAAGCACATCTAGAATTTGTATATTTTTATACTGAGCTTATATAGTATAGTAATATAGCACAATATAGATAGATAGATAGATAGATAGATAGATAGATAGATCCCCAAGGGATAATATAATATTGGCATACATGATCTCAGTAATGGCTTGAATAACTTTGAACAGTCTTCTATTCCCCCGGAAAACTAGATGGTTTAGTTGGGCTTCCGTTTCTTGCAACACTGCTGTAGATTACAGAGAGCTCCCCCTCTGGTAAATCAGGTGAACTGCAAGAAGACATCAGTACAGTGTCAAAAGAACTCTGCACAACTTAGGCATATTGAAATCACAAAAGAGTCACTTTCTTTCCTATTTTGTTATAGATTGTTTCATAGTCCTGAGATCTGGAGATTATATTGTATGTGAGGAGAACTTGCAATGGCAGAATTACCGAAGGTACCAGGGCCCTGGCGCGGAGGGGGGCCCACCACTACGCCCCCGACTTGGGCCCCCTCCCGTCAGTACTTGGGCTCATCACTCAACATCGTGATGGAATCTCGACAGCAGTTCTCGGATGTTTATTTTTCTTTTCATGTTTTTCAATGTTTATTTTGTAAGGGATTGATAGCTATTTATACCACTCTCTTGCCCTATAACTATTAGTCATGGTGACACTATTTGTTTACGTTCAGATGTTAGAAGATATGGAAGCTCATTGCTTTCAAAACAAATATCACATTATCTCATAATTACGAGCACACACAAGATAAAAGAAAGGCAAGAACTGGAGGAGACTAAATCCAAAGTTATTAAATTGGATAGTTTTCTAATGTTGCTGCTGGTGTTGGTGCTACCGATGCTGATGTTAAGTCCTACCTAAGGAGTAGGCAAGCATGGGACAAAAACCATTGAGTAGATTGGCCATACTCTCCATAGAGAACAGCAGAGCCAGGCAGTTGGATTTCAATAAGATATCATTAAGGACTTTGCTGAACTAAGGCTAGAATTTCTAATGGGTGAGTTACAGGTTGTTTGTGTTATGGAGTAGGCAATTTGTGGCACAAATGTGGGGTGCACTTTCTGTGACCTGGTTGTGGACGACTATCAGACTGCTGCTCCACGTTGTAATAGGCTACAGTGTGGTGTAACTGGCTGGGGCATCTGCACCATTCACCGGCGACCCGGGTTCGATTCCCGCCCCGTGGTCCTTTCCGGATCCCACCCCGACTCTCTCTCACACTCACTTCCTGTCACTCTCCACTATCCTGTCGCATTTAAGGCATAAAAAAAAGAGTTTATAAAATTAAGTGTGGTCATATATTGTGTAGGCCACCGCGTATTTGCAGTGTTTTGCATGATGCTTTTCTTGATGACTATTTAATTGTTTGGCGGCTATGGTATCTGCGTTTTGGGTTCGGAATTCAGAAGTGGTAGCGATGATTAGTCAGGTAGCCACTGTCCATGCCTCTGTCCGATCATACTGTATGTTGGCTAATCTCCACCACATACACACAATTTTGTGTGTGTGTGTGTGTGTTTGTGTGGTGTTGGAGGGGAGGAACTGAGAACTACAGTAATGCAAAAGTCAAAAACATTTATCTCAGGCTAAAGCCCCTTTGGGTCATAAACACTGTAGACAGATCCCCTAGTATGCAGTATATTAGCCTACCCCAAAAAATCAGATTCTATATTTTTTAACCGAGTCTCAGTTTGTGTCTCACCCCTGTGCCACCCCAGCCATTTTGAACTGGACACTGGCACACTGGACATCATCCCCCTCAGTTTCTGGAGATTCCCTGCGTTTGAACTGGACAGTGGTGTACTGGACGTCGGACTCTCGTCCAGACTCTCTGGGGGCTTGGGGCTGAAGAGTGAAGAGATGGCCATTGTCCTGTTTTGGCAGTAGTATAATTATATAATACTAAAGTACATTAAACAATGGTATAGTATATAATACTGAAGTATGCTAAACAATGGTATATATAGTATACAATACTGAAGTATACTAAACACTAAGTAGTAATGAAGAAGCAGCTAATAATATGCACTAAGGAAAAAAAGGACAGAAATCATATGCTCTGCACTGTAAGAAAGCTCATCAGTCCAACATGACTGCCTTACCCTTTTCTTGTGCCCCCCTGATCTCTTCTTGACACTGTTGGAAACATGATGAATTATAACTGCATTAATAATATAGAATTAAAAAAAAACTAAAACTGAAATGTCTCATTTGCAGCACATGTAAGATATGATGGTTTCATTCTGACCTGATCCAGTTTACCACACAGACCAGAACCAGAACCCCAGCTGCACTCACACTTACACCTATCGTCAGACAGGTCCCAAAGCTCAGCTCTGCAGGGAGGAAGGACACAAAAGCAATTGAAGCAAACTACAGAATAGTTACAGAAAGAAGTATAAGTATACTCTTTTGATCCCGTGAGGGAAATTTGGTCTCTGCATTTATCCCAATCTGTGAATTAGTGAAACACACTCAGCACACAGTAAACACACAGTGAGGTGAAGCACACACTAATCCCGGCGCAGTGAGCTGCCTGCATCAACAGCAGCGCTTGGAGAGCAGTGAGGGGTTAGGTGCCTTGCTCAAGGGCACTTCAGCCGTGCCTACTGATCGGGGTTTGAACCGGCAACCCTCCGGTTACAAGTACGAAGCCCTAACCATAACAGACAAGATATTATAGAATATAATCCTCCGGTTTCAAGTCCGAAGTGCTAACCAGTAGGCCACGCAGATGCAGTTCCACAGGAATAGAAGCCTTCATCCTTAATACTGACATTCTGGAGCTCAAGTTCATGTCTGTTTCTCTGTTTACCAGTTAAAACTTGTCCATTCTTTCTCCATATCACTTTGGGATCGCCTGTCACATTGCAGACACTCATGCAAAGCCACTTTGCATCACCGCCCTCAATCACTGGTAGAGGAACCAGCACTGTAAGATCTTGAAGCAATAAAAAAAAATAAAAAAAAATGAATGTAATATGATAGACATATTTAAAAATGAAGGAATAGCATTTATTACGGATGGTTATATTTGTTTAGAAATATTATCATGGTATTTGGCTGATATCAACTAAATGCAAAAATGATGATGTAATCGTAGGCACATGATTGAACAGGTGTTATGCTGGAACTAAACAAACATCCTCATTTACCTGTGACTGATAAATTGACCTCGATAAAATCACCTTCCCTTGTCAGATTTTTATCATCAGTTTCAATCACATATTTTAATCAAATTGTCTTAAAATCTTAACATGGCATTTGGTAGACACCTGATAAGCAGGAACCATATGAATAATCTTATTTACCTGTGACTGTGAAATTGATCTCAAACTTGCCTTCCCTTGTCTTATTGGGATTCTCAATCTCAAAAATGAGTCGATAACTTGAGCTGTCCTCTTTCTGCACATTCTGTATTTTCATTGTGCAGTCGGTGTCATTGTTCCAGAAATACTGCACACAACCTTGGTACGCAGCATTCAATTTCAGATCAGTAGGCGTTTTTCCATCCTGGGTTGTGATCCCCCAGTAGATTTTAGAGATGGTGAGGTTACAAGGATTCTTGAAAGAGCAGGATATGACCACTGATGATCCAGTCACAGCACAGATACTCATTTGGCTGGGAAATGCTACTGACATACAACAGTTTCCTGAAGGGGGGTTACTGAAGACACCTGCAAGATTTAGTTAATTTATTTTACATAACAGTGACTCCTGGGAAATGCCTGCGTAATGTCTGAATCAAAAGTTGTAGTTTTGCATCATATACAGATGTGACACAAACACAGGGTTGATGCCATGACATTGTGTAATTTTCATAGATTTAGTAAATTATAATCAATATAATTTATTGATGATGTTACACATGCTGATCCACAGTATGGTCACTAATGCGAGAACTTTGTCTTGTACCATTATCTAATCTGATGGAATATATAAAATGGTGTACCTTGGCTGATGACCAAAAGAAGAAACAAAACCAGAGGGAGGGAACATGTCAGTTTCATCTTCACTCATTCAGTTCCTGTGGCAGATAAATTTATTTTTTTAGTCAAAATGAAACTAAAACCTTGCTAAAACAACATTGTGTAACCCATATTATATCACTTTATGATTAATGAAGAGAGAGAGAGAGAGAGGGGAGTAGAGAGAGAGAGAAAGAGAGACACACACACACAGTGTATTGATGAAGAGTAAATGTTTGTAATGTCTGCATATGTTTGTTTGTTGATTTGTCATGCCAATAAAGCATATTTGAATTACATTGCATTTGAGAGAGAGAGAGAGAGAGAGAGAGAGAGAGAGATTTGGTTCCATTTAGAACCCTCTGATGCTCCACTAGAACCCTAACCTCTGGAGCACCATCACCACCCCTATTTCACCTAACATAAAATCTAACATATCAGCCCATAGAAAAGCACCATTCTAAATGAGATGACACCTGCTCTTCCCACAAAAAGACATTAGAAATAAGAAAACAAAAAAGAATAGATTGCAGTTTTAGAGCTACTGAATAACCGCAGACTTTGCAATTAATGGATACACAAAAAGTCTGAGGTCTGGACAACTCAATGTATGAGGGACAGACACACGTGGACACACACACACACATGCACGCACGCGTGCACACACACACACACACACACACACACACACACACACACACACATTTAAATATACAGACAAAGATATTTGCTCATTTATGGAACAATTTCTCCCACAACCACAGTTTCTTCATTGTCAGTCAAAGTGACGTGTTATCTCTCACAAACTATGAGCTATTAACACATGTTAAGAGGCAGTGAAACTAAACCAACAAGCATCGATCTATTCTTCCTGTTGCTGAACACAATTACATGAGAAATCTCGGGTTACTTGAAGGTATCTACATAAAAGTGACATGACACTATCATGAACGTGTCATAAACATTATAAACAAGTCATAAACGTTTATGATATAACGCTTCTGTCACTCACTAACTCTCAAGTGTCATTCGATGTATGTCTTGACAAGCTAGGGTTAGGGTTAGTGTTAGGGTTATGACATTAGTATCATATCACTATCATATCACTCTTGTGTAGAAACCTAAAGTAAAGTGTTAACAAATCTAGAATGCATTTATTACAAATGCCTTATTGCATGCTTAACAAAATGTGCATTCTAATCAGAAATCATGGTCCATACACCAGTTCATAATCACTCAAAAATCAGGAGATGTAGGACACCTATGGGACATGGTTTCTTGGCAACAATGATTAACCAATTACTAATAAATCAGTTCACATTATGTAGCATAAGAAGATGCTTTACTGAACTTACTCTCAGTCTCGGTACATTATAATTTCCCTTGTATTGTTTTAATGCTTTGGGTTGTCATTGTAAAACAATATATATTTAGGTTGTCAAACATATATCTATAGATTGTGAAATATACTGTAAGTTGGATGTGAAATCTCAAAATAGGCCTACCTGGTTGCAGAATAATCTTGAATCAGGTGATATGTGCAAACCAGAGAATCCTCAATACAATGCTGAAGTTGAACAAGGCTCTTATAGGCGCTGTGGTTTTACTGTAAAACATAACAGCCAATGAACAACAAAAAGGTTGTGGTTGATTAATTGACACTGTTCACTGGAAATGGCGAATGACATGCTGACTTCACTGTATGGAGAAAGATAGCAAACATTTTAGCTCCAACAATACAGAGGGCTCTTTTTTCTGCCACAAGGAAAAGTTATTCCTTCAGGAAACATTTTTTCTCTTTGCTTGAATGGTGTGCAGGTTTTGGAATTGGGGCAAAAGAGAAATGCAGCCATCTGCTGGACATGTGCTATGGACCCTTTCAAGAGAGTTCTATTATCAGCATCATAGTGGACCCTTTCAAGAGAGTTCTATTATCAGCATCATAGTGGACCCTTTCAAGAGAGTTCTATTATCAGCATCATAGTTGGCCCCACAAGACTTCCTTTTGAACATTCCATATGTTATCTTAATGCAGAGGAAGTAGATTGGGGCCCAAATAGAATGTTCAAGCATTGTTTGTGTTTACCTTGTTGAAAGGGTCTATAAACCATAGCTTTAACAAGGATACAAGGATACAAGGAAGTTTATTGTCACATGCATATAGGGTAAAAAGTGCAGTAGAAGAGGGGTTTAGTAGATTAAGTGGCAAGGGCTGCATAAAAAGGTGGGGAGGATTGGGATTGGGTGGGGGGCACCAACAAGGAGCACCCAAGAGCAACAGGGGCAAGGAAAAACTCCCTTACCAAGGAAGAAACCTTGGGCAGATCCACGGCTCAAGGGGCTAACCCAACTGCCAGGGGTCTTGGTGTGTGTGTTGGGGGGATGACAGGGGAGATGGGATAGTGTGCTGTGTATGTGGGGAGAGGGCAGTGTGCAATATGTGTGTTGGAGAAGCTTCCCTCATGAGACAATGTGCTGTGTATTGGGGGCAGTGTGCTGTAAGTATGTTGGGGATGTGTGTTGGAGAAGCTTCCTGATGAAATAATGTGCTGTGTATGTAGGGGGCAGGGACTTACTATTGCAAGCAGAGTACTGTATGTAATGTATGTGAGTGATGACAGTGAAGATGTGTGTGTGGGCGGGAGGGGAGTGGAGCAGTGACTGTGTGTGTGTGTGTGTGTAGTGTGTAGGTGGGTAGGTGGGGGCAGTGTGCTGTAAGTATGTAGAGGATGTGTGTTGGAGAAGATCCTGAAGACAATGTGCTGTGTATGTGGGGGGGGGGCAGTGTGCAGCAAGTATGTAGAGGAGGCTTACTGTAGCAAGCAGTGTGCTGTATGTATGTGAAGTGATGACAGTGATGATGTAAGTGTGTGTGTGGGGGGGGTCAGGGACTTACTATTGCAAGCAGAGTACTGTATGTAATGTATGTGAGTGATGACAGTGAAGATGTGTGTGTGGGGGGAGTGGAGCAGTGACTGTGTGTGTATGTGTGTAGTGTGTGTGTGTGTGGGTAGGTGGGGGCAGTGTGCTGTAAGTATGTAGAGGATGTGTGTTGGAGAAGATCCTGAAGACAATGTGCTGTGTGTATGTGGGGGGGGGGCAGTGTGCAGCAAGTATGTAGAGGAGTGCTGTATGTATGTGAAGTGATGACAGTGATGATGTAAGTGTGTGTGTTGGGGATGGGGGTGGGGTGGGTGGGGGGTGGGGGCAGAAAGGCTAGGCAATCAAGGACATGGGTAGATGGAGGAGAAATCAAAAATAATAAATAAAAAGTGTGCAAAAAGTTGGAGAAAGTCAGATATGTGTGTGTGTGTGTGTGTGTTTTGGCGTGTGATGAAATAAGAAAATAAATAAAAGGTCTGTAGCATAGGAGAGGGATGTAAAAGTGCTAAAAGTCTTGTAGGTGTGTGTGTGTGGGGGTCATGAGTGAATGAGTGCAAAGTCAGTATAGTGTGAGTTCAGAGTTGGGAAATGTTTGAGAGTGCTGAGGAGTGAATGTGTGCAAAGTCAGTATAGTGTGAGTTCAGAGTTCGGATGGCCTGGGATAAAACTTCTCCTGAGTCTCTCAGTTCTGGCTTTGTGACTACATAGGCGTCTTCTTGATTTCAGCGGTAGGAATAATCCATTGTTAGGATGAGAAGAGTCCTTCAGAATCTTTTGGGCTCTTAGGAGTACTCTTCTGGAATAGATATCTTGTAGAGCAGGGAGTTGAGTTCTTATAGTGCGTTCAGCTGAGCTACTACTCTCTGCAGAGTACTACAATCTCTAATTGTGGAGTTCCCATACCAGGTGATGATGCTACCAGTTAGAACACTCTCAACCGCTGAAGTGTAGAAGGCCTTCATGATGGATGTAGAAACTTTGAATTTCCTTAGCTGACGAAGGAAGTAGAGTCGTTGTCTGGACTTCTTCAGAACATATTGAGTGTTAACAGTCCATGTTAAGTCTTCAGTAATGTGGACACCAAGGTATTTAAAACTTGTGACTCTCTCTACAGGTTGCCCGCTGATCATTAGTGGGGTGTAACTGTAGTTCTGCTGCTACCTTCTGTAATCCACTACCATTTCCTTGGTTTTATTGATATTCAGTGTCAAGCTGTTAGATTGACACCACTGTGCCACCTCATCAACCTGATCCAAGTAGAACTGTTCATTGTTGTTACTAATCAGGCCCAAGATCACTGTGTCATCTGCAAACTTGATGATGGAGGTATGACTACTGTTGGCTTTGCAGTCATGTGTGTAGATGTTGTACAGCAGTGGACTCAAAACACAGCCTTGGGGAGCACCAGTGCTGATGGTTAATGAGTCAGATGTCAGACCCCCACTCTAACCACTTGTGAGCGGTTGGTGAGGAAGTCAAATATCCAGTGACACAGGGTGGTGTTCAGTCCTAAGGCCTTCATCTTTGTGACCAAGGTGAGAGGTACTATCGTGTTGATGCTGAACTAAAGTCAATGAACAGCATCCTCACATAATTCCCATTCCCCTCCTCCAGGTGAGTTAAGGTGGTGTGCATGAGGTTTGAAATGGCATCCTCTGTAGACCTGTTGGCTCTGTAAGCAAATTGGAGGGTCGAAGGAGGCAGGGAGGGATGAGCAGATAATGTTTTCACAAGCTTCTCAAAACACTTCATCACTGTAGGCGTCAGGGCTACTGGTAGTCATTCAGACATGATGGACTTTTGTTTTTCGGTACTGGAACAATAACAGACTGCTTGAGGCAAGTAGGAACTGTCTCTTGAGCCAATGATGTGTTAAAGATATAAGTGAACACAGGAGCTAACTGAGCAGCGCAGGATTTCAAAACCCTGTTAGAAATTCCATCCGGTCCAGTAGCTTTTCTACAATTTACCCTCCTAAAGGCATTGCTCACATCGACCTCAGAGACACAGAAAGGTGCATCTTCATTTGCTTCACATGCTGCAGCTAGTCCAATATAGTCTGTGTTTTCATGTCAAAGCGAGCATAAAAGCATTAAGTTCATCAGGGAGGGCTTTACTCACATTCATCATAGGAGGGGACTTTCTTTCAAAGCCAGTGATGGTTCGGAGTCCTTTCCACACTCGTGCTGGATCACCCTCCAAGAAATCAGCTTCAACTCCTTTACTCAACTTAACTGTAAAATATGTGTGACACGGTCAAGGTGTAGGCCTACTTCCTAAGTTTGGCCACATGGTGGGAGTAGACTGTCAGGTTGCTTGCAGGCCTACAGTATCATTGATACTCTTGCAGGCCTACAGTATCATTGATACTCTGATCTGATACAGCTGGTAACACACAAGACACCCCCTTCCCCTGATTGGTAAGTACACATTAGAGTCAGCATTGTATCAGTCATACTATGGACCCTTTCAAGAGAGTTCCATTATCAGCATCATAGTTGGCCCCACAAGGCTTCCTTTTTAACATTCCATATGTTATCTCAATGTAGAGGAAGTAGATTGGGGCCCAAATAGAACGTTCAAGCATTGTTTGTGTTTACCTTGTTGAAAGGGTCTATAGGAATCATATCAACATATATGATACATGCAGGGGATAAACAGTGTGCTCTTAGGGCTTGTGGTGGGGCAAAGCGCAACTCAAAGGTTATTCATATCTTACACCCAGTCAGTGACATATTTTGCATTTGCATTTCTGCCTTTGTTGACCATTTCCTCCAACCTCTGGTCACCTCCCTCCCATCTTACATCAAGGACACAGTGGAGTGCATCAAAATGTTTCAGAGAATTGACATGCCTGTGGAAGAAATGTATTTAGTCACTATGGACATAGAGTCACTGTACACAAATGTACCATTCAGTGGAGGCCTACAAGCCTCAGAGCACTTTTTAAACCAGCGCTCCATTTGCACACTCCACACACACACACACACACACACACACACACAATGCATTGTGGATTTAATTGAGATTGTTCTCAAATACAATTACTTTTTGTTTGGTTCGGACTTTTATCTACAGATTTCAGGTACCAGTATGGGATCCAAGATGGCCCCAAGCTTCGCCTCCTTCTACTGTGGGTTCTTTGAGCAGGAATACATCTGGGACCAACGTAACCCCCATCTTCAACATATCACCAACTGGAAACGGTACATAGATGATGTATTCTTTATCTGGCAAGGGACTGAAAATCAGATCATAATATTCCATGAGTATATAAATTCATGCAGTTCACAACTCAAATTTACCATGGAATACAGTAAGCAACAAATGAGTTTCTTGGATATTCTTGTCTATACAGTAGGAATGGGGAACATCTGGGTACCACTTTGTACCGTAAACCAACTGATAGGAACTGCATTTTACATGGGCTCTCGTATCATCCAGTTTCCCTAAAAAAAAAGCTTACCTATTTAAATGTTCAGCCGGATCAAACGACTCTGCAGTAGAGAGGAGGATTTTCAGACACAAGCCCAGGACCTGGAGGCCCGTTTCAATGACCGACAGTGCAAGCCAGAATGGATCACCGGTGCCAGGAGGCGCTTCGAGGGTATGTCACAATCTGATTGCCTATATATGCCAAAACGCACAGCCACAGAAACACGTCCAAATTGCATTGTACAGTATTCACCCCCAGTCACGAGTTCCAGTCCATCATACAGAAGCACTGGTATATACTTACCTCTGACCCATCTCTGACCTGCTTCACACTACCTCCAAGGGTTGTGTCTAAAAGACCCCCCAATCTGAGAAACCTATTGGTAAGGGCCCACCAACCTCCCCAACCAGACCATTTTTTGCGTCAGATCCCCCAGGGCAACTACAAGTGTGGTCAGAGTGCAACTTCACCACAAAAAACATAGACATTCAATCATCCTCTCACAGGGAAACCTTTCCACATCAAGGGCGTGATTACATGCAATACTAACAATGTAATTTATATGCTCAGATGTCCCTGCGGGCTGGCCTACATCGGGAAGACCACCAGGAGCCTGAAAACAAGGATTGCAGAACACAGATCCAACATCTGTAACCACAACGACAAGAGCCCGGTGGTGATACACTTCACAACGGCCAAGCACAACGTTTCCAGCCTGAGGTATACAGGTATTGAACATGTCAAGTGCCCGAGTCGAGGGGGGGATGTCAATTCCTTATTACTGAGGAGAGAAGCATACTGGATATACACTCTGGGGACATTGTCTCCCAGAGGAATGAATGAAGATTTTGACCTGAGGCCTTTCCTGTGAACTGTACTAGCTCCTGAAGACTGTCTACCTGCTCTTCTAGAGCTCTCCTGTGACTCTTGCTGTGACTCTCTTGCTTATTAGTGACTCGTGTCACTCGTTTTGCTACAAACTCTGCGGTGCCCCTACATGCCTTGCTTCATGGACTTAAAATTGCATGTAGACAACCAGTGAAGATATATTGTGACCACATGAATGGCTTACAACAATTTTTTATGCCTATTTTTTACCCATTGTTGCTGTTATCAGACTTGAATACTGGCTATTGCCAGTTTGTACATATTGGGGATGGGGTATGCACAGTATTGTCATTATTTTTGTCTCTTGTCATGTTTTCTGTTTTTTAGTTCTTTTTTTTTCTTGGTTGTCTGTTGGGGTCCCTGAGTGTACAGTGTCACTTGTATATAGGGGGTGTCACTCTCAATGTTTTTTGTACTTAAGGTCATCAGCTTTGTAACTAATGACTATGGTCTGGGTTGTGAGCCCGATTATTGAGAACAACTGTTTACACCTGCAATGAGGGTCATGTGATCACCCGGAAATTGTATATATGGGGTGTGTTTTGTATGTGTTTTCACGTCTGAAGAAGGGTGATTACCCGAAACGTCACGGAAAAATAAAAACAAATGGGAGCAGAAAACCCTGGTTGAAGCGGACTTTTTCTCTTTTTTGTCTGGTCGTTTGTTTGTCCTGCTCCCAGGTCAGACATTTGGATGTGCGGACTTTAAAACTTACTCAGTGATATATTTTGCGCCATGCACTCCACTTTTTATTAAACCTTGCGCCCAGGGGTGTGGTAATTAGCAACATTAGGTGTGGTCTGGCGCATAATCCAAAATTGCTATCCTACAGTCTCAAAAAATCATTACGCCACTGAGCAAGAAAAACCTGGTCTATAGTGAAAGGTGCATATAAAGCACAGCCGAGGATGCACTGTCACAAGATGTAAGCAGCAACTCCTCTGCAGGATAAATATCCTTGGGATTTCTATTCAGTTATTCGATCATTATTGGGTTAAGTGTTGTTTCTTTCAGGCTATGTTTTCATGGTAACCCATTGTCAGTCAATAGTGAAAGTACTAACTGTGTAGAACTGTTTCGTCGTTTGACTATCAGACCACGGTGAAGTTAGTTTCACTTTGCCTATGAGTTCAAATAATTTCAAATAATAACGTTTATGTCTATAAACGTTATGCTTCTTACCATCCATTTCTGATCTCCAAAATAGAGCCTTTAAAGTAACAGCTACATGACTGTTCAGACTACATGTCACATTGCAAAACATTGTATCAGATTTGGACCACATATTGGTCCACACAGGGCACACATATTTGGACCACACAGGGCAGCCGTGGCCCACTGGTTAGCACTCTGGACTTGTAACCGGAGGGTTGCCGGTTCGTAGCCCCGACCAGTGGGCCGCGGCTGAGGTGCCCTTGAGCAAGGCACCTAACCCCTCACTGCTCCCCGAGCGCCGCCGTTGTAGCAGGCAGCTCACTGCGCCGGGATTAGTGTGTGCTTCACCTCACTGTGTACACTGTGTGCTGTTTGTGTTTCACTAATTCACCGATTGGGTTAAATGCAGAGACCAAATTTCCCTCACGTGATCAAAAAAGTATATATACTTATACTTATACTTATTGAAGTGGCCCAAACCAAAATGGAAAAGTTAAATGCCATTTATTCACATGTTTTGGACAAAATCAGATATATCTCACATCAAATGAAAAAAGTCTGATTGGTCTGGTAACAATTGATCTTGTTGCTGGTTGTGAGGTGCCCAGCAACAATAGCATTTAGGCTCTGTGATGTTAGGAAAATCCCCCTACTGGACATGGTATGTTACTACAGAAGCTGAACCAGAAGACTTTAGTCATATTTAGGCCAGTAGGGGGAGTAGAGGAGCAGGGTATGACCCCTGATGATCACACAGGCTGTGGCCATGAGAGAGTGTTACCCAATCATCTCTAGGACAAATTCTTGCTCTACTCTTACTAGGGATATCTAAAATAAATGCATACATGATATGATCTATATCATTTAATTACTTATTATGACCACCGAAGCGGCGGTCATATAGGTTTAGTCAGATTTATTTTTTTGTTCTTTTGCGCATGCCCAAATTTCCGTCGAGGATTCCCGGGATACTGAAAGACCGGGGTACACGAAACTTGGTGGGCATGTAGCCCCACATAGATAGCATGGAACCATCGTTTTTCGTTTTGATCTGTAGCCCCCCCGCTGGACTGGACCCCCCGAAAGGAGGGTAGGGCAGACACAGTTTTCTGTGAATATCTCGAGAACCGTAGGGTTTAGGAGGACCACCTTTTTTGTATGTTGATCTTAAGGGGCCATGTCAACCCATTCCATAACCACTCATTTCATGTGTAGCGCCACCTAGTTAAAAACAAAAAAGTAAAAATGAGGTGTTGTAATCGCAGGTATCTGTGACCTAACATGGTCAAAACTGCACGAAATTGGAAGTGTAGGATCATTATGACACCCTCTGAATGCACGCCAAGTTTTGTGGAATTCCGTTCATGGGGGGCCACACAATAAATTAATTTATGTTACTGTACACCAACTGGCCTGTAGGTGGCCTGGAAACAGTTTTCTGTGAATATCTTGAGAACCGTAGGACCTAGGATAACCAATTTTTGCGTATGTTTGCCTCCAGGGGTCATGTTAACCCATTCCATATGCACACATGTACATAAACAGATACACATGCACACACATACATTCACAGTAATCATACGTATGACACATACTCACACAGTAGACATATGTACGCATGCATGCACGTGCACACACACAAGCACATGCACGCACACACATACACACACACACACACACACACATACACACATAATTATGTGAATATATCAGAATTATGAACAGGCTAGATGGGGGTGGAGTTGTATAAAATGTATTTTAGATGGGAAATCTGAACTAATCATGTTTTGCTACTTGTTGTCTAGCAGATATCAGTGAGAATTGAGTGTGCATAATGCAATACAGTGAGACAGTTAGAATCATATATGCCTTTCAGCGTGACTTATTTTTGTGGAAAAATGTGCTGGACTGGGCGGCGGTCATATTTTGTACCGCTCTTCGGTACATCTAGTATTGACAAGTAGTGATGTGCCGACACGTGGGCTCTCAGTGTACGACTAAATTACACATTTCTCTGTATTACCATTCTGGTGGGGGGAAAACAACTACCTACAAAATAGTGAAGTGAATTAAAAAAAGTGAAGTAATAAAGTTTGTATGAGTAAACTTATAAGACCTGTTTAATTACAACACATATTTTCTAGCTGTCTTACAGTGAATTAACAACAGTGAACTGCTCAGGGGGATCGAATCCTGGGATCATGCTCACTTAGTTAAATAGCCTATAAAAGGCCTAGAAAGAGATCTGCATGTTCACAAAAGCATAATTCAAATGCATAAGGAAATGTCAGAAATGAATGAAAATGTCAGAAATGAAAAAAAAAAGTCTTCTCATCGGATACGTTGTTGTTCCCCCACAATAGCTGGTTCGTCTGGGGACCTTTAAGACTCTTGCTCCCACACTGCTGCAGATCACCGAGAGCTCCCCCTCTGGTTCGTCAAGAGAACTGCAGGACAATACATCAGAACAGTGACAAAGTACTCATCATGACAAAACTTGTATACATTTTATAAAAAAATAAAAATGTAAATCTTCTCATCATGTTTTTTAAACTATTTTGATTACTCATGATTGCATACATTTCATTTTATAATGTTAATATCTGGATTTGATATGAACAGTGGAGATAGTTTTTAGATCATTTTCCAGACTCCAGATCTTCCAGATCAGTCTAGTTTTCACAACTTTCATCCAAAATGTTAGAGTGGACATTATGCTATCCACCTGCAGCCTGCCTGTTGTGTTTGCTTTGGACACAAGCATACTGGACATCGTCCTCCACTCCTGCAGCCTGCCTGCCCTGTTTGCGCTGGACACTGGCGTGCAGGACGTCGTCTTTCTCTTCTGCAGCCTGCCTGCTGTGTTTGAACTGGACACTGGCGTACTGGATGTCGTCCTCCACTCCTGCAGCCTGCCTGCTGTGTTTGGGCAGGACACTGGCATACTGGACATCCTCCTCTGCTCCTCCTGCAGCCTCAGCCCTGGCTGGACAAGTACCCTGACCCTGCTGAGATGATTACAGAAATTACATTATTCTATAGCCCATGTAATGATATCTAGGGGAAACATAACACTTCATGAATTGCATATTTGTACCCTAGGATAAAGGATAAAGACAGGAACGGGACACCTCACCTTTATACTGATGTGTCTTTTATTCATTCTGCAGTGCCTATGAAAATAAAGAGGAATCAAATGTAAATAAATACAGTATATGCACAGTGCATGCAGTACATATGAACTCTATAAGTACTGACCTGATCCAGACCAGCACACAGATCAGAACTGCAGCTCCACAGACTGAGACTCCCACTGACAGGTACAGTACCGGCCTACGGTCTCCTGTGAGGGACAAACAGATTAGCGAATTACTGAGTAGTCTATAAACAGTAAATTCAAGTGGAAACTAAAGATTGATAACACTATGCATGGAGTGAAATAAAAGGAAACTCTCAAAAAGAAGAGACAAGGAGAGATGAGAAAAATACCCAGATCTGTAACTGTGATGGACACAGCAGTAGAGTTCTCAGCTCCATATTTGTTTCTGGCCTCACAGTAGTACTGTCCTCCATCCTCAGAGCTGATGTTAGTGATGCTGTACTGCTGTCCTGATCCTACTGGAGTGGACTCATCCACCTTAAACCAGGTGTAGCTCTCCACAGGTGGGTTGGCAACACTGCTGCAGGTCAGAGTCAGACCAGGACCAGCAACAGCTGATGTGTTCTTTGGAGGAACTGGTGAGAAAGGGGGGAAACCTGCTGAGTATTAGTATTTGTTACTTGTGCTTGTTAATTGTAGGCACTCGTACGTATACTTGTACTGTAAAGTTGTACTAGAGTCAATGTGCTTGCTGACAATGACCTTGTCATACTCACACATTACATTGAGCTTCACTGGTGTAGATGCAGTTTGTTTCTTGTTGCCTTTTAAAGCACAGGAATAGTAGCCTTCATCTTCAATACTGACACCGAGAAGCTCAAGTTCATTTCCGTATTTCTGTTTCCTAGGTGATTGTTGTTCATTTCCGTATTTCTGTTTCCTAGGTGATTGTTGTTCATTCTTTCTCCATATCACTGTGGAGCCCATCACATTGCAGGTACTTCTGCAACTCAACTTCACGTCATGACCCTCTATCCCTGGTTGTGGAATCATCATTGTAAGGTCTTGAGCCATTAAAATAGAATAAATGCAATTATATAAAACAAACTATAAAGAATATAGAAGAGATTGTAATACAGATTAATCAAATGTGCCTCAAAATCTTAACATGTTATTTTACTGACAACAAAATGCAAAAATAGTGATGTGATTGTACGCACATGATAAGCAGGTGTCCATAATCATATATGAATAACCTTATTTACCTGTGACTGACAAATTGACCTCAAAAGGACTTTCCCTTGTCTGATGTTTATCATCAGTCTCAATAATGAGTTGATAACTTGAGCTGTCCTTCTTCTTCAGGTTTTGTATTTTCATTGTGCAGTCGGTGTCATTTTTCCAAAAATACTGCACACGACCTCGGTACGCAGCATTCAAACTGAGATCAATAGGTGTCTTTCCTTTCCGAGTTGTGATCCTCCAGTAAACTTTAGCGACAGTGAAGTTACAAAGATTCTTGAACGAGCAAGGTATGACCACTGATGATCCTCTCACAGCACATATATCGCTGTGAAGCGCTACTGACCAACACTTTTCTACATTATTACTCAAGACACCTGCAAAATATATGTAATTTATTTTACATAACAGTGAGTAATTTAATTTATTTTACATAACAGTGAGAAATCAAAAAGGTTCATGGACACACTTATGGATTAACAAAATGATTGATGAATGACTCGATTTGATATCATCATTACTCTCGGATGTGACAAACATGCAGAACTGCTGTATGAACTGACCAGAACTCTCTTGTCTGACACTCTAATCTGATGGAATATAAAATGGCGTAGCCTACCTTGGCTGGTGAGCAATACAAGAAACAAAGCCAGAGGAAGTGCAAGGGTCAGTTTCATCTTCACTCATGCTCTTTCTCTATCAAACAGCTACATGTTAAACAATACTCAATCACTAGAGCTAATCATTATAAAACACTAAATCGTCACAAAAACAATTTGTTATTGAAGAAGTTAATACTTTACATAACTGTAAGAGAGAGAGACTCATTCAAGTAAAGTGAAGTTGCTCTTTGTCTCTCTCTCTCTTTCCCCCTCTCTCTCTCTCTCTCTCTCTCTCTCTGTCTCTTGTTATTCATGAAGGCGTTCTGAAACAACTAGCTACTGCATACTTGCCCAGGTCCAAGCACTATGCTAACATCACACACATACACATACACTCTATTGATACACACACACACACCTTGTTAAACGAGTTAAATGAATAAATGGCATAACCTCAAAACAACTTTGGCATTGCCTATTCAAAATAGGCTACAGCCTACGTTCTTAGGTTAAAGGGATACACAACCATTAGGGGAAATACGATCATTTTCCACCTCTCGGAATGATCAAGGAACATTGTGAACGTACCATGGGCGCAGCAGCACTGTGATATCACACAGCACCTGAAAATAGTCCCCATAGGCTATAACTCATAATGTTAATTGATTATTACACTGGAATGAGAGTATACTTCCATGTCAAATCAGCCAAGAAAATCGCCACGTTCCATTTTCTTTGAGAAGAGACAAGTTTTAAATAGGAAATTACCAGAAATCTTAGTCACTTTTAATCATGATGCTAACTGGCGAATATGATGCTAATGGTCTAATCAGATTCAATGATATATGCTAGGCTAGAGCTAAAAGTGGTATCGCCAGACTCAGAGAATGGCTGGATAAACTGGAGAAAAGTAAAAGTCAGTGGTGTAGTCTATTTAGCTGTATTGGGTACACTGTGATGTAGTCTAGTTAGCTGTAGTGGGTATACTGTGATGTCATCTAGTTAGCTGTAGTGGGTATACTGTGATCAACCCCACATTTTAATACCTTTCCTTGCCCATTTTAAGTGGGCATACTGAGATGGTGATGCTTTTGAAGTGGGTATACTGCATAGCCTTGCGTATCACGTAGACTACACGACTGCTAAAACTCAATTGTTAAACAGGTTATTGGATGAATAATCTATATGTCATGAATCATACCATATCAATAATTTATTGTCCTACCTTATAAAGTTGCAGATGAATCATATCATATCAATAATTTGTTGTCCTACTGTACCTTATAAAGTTGCAGATGAATCTTAATCCTGTCAGATGTGTGCAACACGTTATTCTCATGGCAATGCTGAAGCGGAACTCTGCTTTTATAGACGCTGTGTTTTTTTCTTTGAAACATCCAATGAGCGCAGACAGCAAGAGTACAGTAGTTGAGTACTTCACATTGTTCAGTGAGTATCTCTCTGATGGGCTTAATGACCTCAAAATAGCAGATTCTGGATGTAAATCAGAATTGTATTAATGTGTCTTAACTGTTTGAATTGTGTTTTTTACTGTAATCATTCTGAAATGATGTAGCTTACCTGGACTGTGAGATGGTATGGTTGGGAGAATACAATAACTGCAAGATTTACCAATCATACAACTTTATAAGGTAGGGCAACAAAATATTTATTTGATATGATTCATAACAGATTATTAATCAAACAGCCCAAATTACAATTTAATTATATTTTGCATTAATTGTGTTTTCCCCAACCAAACTATTTCCCAGTTCAAGTAGGAATGATAACCAAACACATTCAAACAGTTAAGCCACAATAATCCAATTAAATACTGTATATATTTTTGTCACCGCAAAAAGTTATTCCCTCAGCAACAGAGTTTGTGTTTTTGTTTGTATGTTTGTGTGTGAATCAACCAGTGGTACTCTTTGCCCAACTGTGAGCACACAAGGTTCCATTATGGTCAGCGTGACCTAAATCTCACGCGTGTGGTGTGCTAACCTCTGTGGCAAACATGCCTGCACTCAGAAACTCCCTTGCCACAGCAGTACATGTAATGCTACTGTAGCTGCTAGTTGGTTTATTTTTGTACTTCCTGTCTCTGTGTGAAAGCTGTTACAAATGGACGGTTACAAATGGCGGGCCCTGTAAGACAGTGATATTGGCCTAAGAGTAAACTGAGTGAAGTCACATTCAAAATAACATTTTGTTGAACTCATAGAGAGACAGTACGTTATGTCAAACCATTCAAACAGCATGAAGGAAAGAATAATACAATAAGTGACTGAAGAGACATGTGGAAGGAGAGATAGTGGGGGGCAATAATGTGGTATTTGTCCTCCTGAGGTGCCCAACAACAATAGGCTGTGAAAAATGACAAAGATGCTGACACACAGGGCAACATATCAGTGAAACACAGCCACTCAGCACCACATGGGTTCTTAGTGAATAATTAAATTGAACATCGCTCTGTATTACCATTCTGGTCTGTATTACCATAGAAATTGATGTTCAAACCATATCAGTACATTTAACAGAGGTACTCTCATAGGTCTTTCTCAGGTTGTTACCGTCTTGTGTGCGTGCGCGTGCGTGTGTGTGTGTGTGTGTGTGTGTGTGTGTGTGTGTGTGCTTTCTTTCAATCCAAATAGCCAATTTGGCTTCTAAACCCACAAAGCCCTGACCCCTCATATGAAGGTGTGGTGTGTATCTGCACAACATGACTGACTACACTTCATTCTTAACTTTAACAATTTATTTCAATAAAATTACATTTTACTTTATTCATATGCAACACAACCGAAATAGCACTACATGCAACAGTGATACATAATTTGATGCAGATTTAGTGGAGGCATAGGGGGAAATAATAGTCAATGTATGTTTTGTAATGGCTGTAGAATAGCCCCTTAAGATAGGAAGAAGAGAAAAGAAGAGATGAGAAGAGAAGAAAAGAGAAGAGAATTCAAACCCAGAAAAGGAAGCAGTGTAGAGTGTTTTAGGCCCCATTACAGTTAGTGGTGCCCCCTACTGGACATGTATACAGCTCAGTCATTGTTGCATTGATTCAGCATCTTGTTGCATCTATTCAGCAAAAGCAAATTTCAGATGCATGAGAAGGTCTTCTCATCTCAGGCTTTGCTGTCCCCCACACTAGCTGGGACACCTTTAGACTCTTGCTTCCACACTGCTGTAGATCAGAGCTCCCCCTCAGGTTGGTCAGGAGAACTGCAGGACAATATCAGGACAGTGACAGAGTACTTACATTAGCATGGCAGAAACATGTTTATAGTTAAAATGTAGTTCTCCCTCTATGTTTTGAACAATGTATTTTCTATTTTTTGGTGTATTGTTTACTGACTGCTTGATAGTGTATATCATTTTGGTCACTTTGTTTATGATTTGAGAGCAGTGGTTTTGAGCACAGGTAAAACTGTTTTGACGTAAAAGTTGTACATAGAGCTTGAAGATGAGGTTTTGTGTTTATAATGTTTTAAGAAAATGGACCAAGGTTTCAGAAATTGTGTTTTAGCAATTGAGAAAAACTGTCATTTACAGGACAAAATGGAAGGAAAAATGGGAAACAAAATAGGTTTTAGACCAGAGTTTAAGACCAATCAAGTTGTCTCCCAAAATGGCACCCATTTTAATGGAGGATTTTAATGTAATTTGGAACAGTAGACAAAAAGTTACTTATATACTAAAAGAATGACATCTGATGACATTTGTTTTTTTTTATGTTTCTGGCATTTGTAGGTCAAAAACTCACCACTGTGTTGTTCCGGCTTTTTTAAACTGCACACTGGCATACTGGACATTATCTTCTCCTCCTTCTGCAGTCTGCCTGTTGCGTTTGAACTGGACACTGGCATACTGGATGTCGTCCTCCACTCCTGCAGTCTGCCTGTTGTGTTTGGGCAGGACACGGGCATACTGGACGTTGTCCTCCACTCCTCCTGCAGCCTCAGCACTGGAGGGACAAGTACCCTGATCCTGCTGAGATGATTACAGAAATTCTACATTATTCTACAGCCTATGTAATGACATATGTAGGGGAAACAGCAATTCATGAAATGCATATTTTTACGCTATGGAGAAAGACATGGACAGTAGACACCTCACCTTTATCTTCATGTGTCTTTTATTCATCCTGTGGTGCCTATGAAAATGAAGAGAAATTAATCAAATGTAAATAAATAAATACCTACAGTACATACATATAAACACTATCAGTACTGACCTAATCCAGACCAGCACACAGATCAGACCTGCAGCTCCACAGACTGAGACTCCTGCTATCACATACAGTACATGACTTTTTGCAGGAACTGGTGAGAAAGAGGGGAAACCTGTTGAGTATTATTTATGCATTTTAATTTCAAGCACTCTACTTGTACTGTATACTTGTGCTCACTGATGACCTCTATGGGATGGTGGTGGTGGTGGTGGGGAGGGGGCATTGGGTTTCATGAACTATCAAAGCTAATGGTGGGGTTAAAGATGGGGCCGTAAATACAGTATGTCCGGGTGCAGGTCTGGCTTACAAGCACACATTAAAGAAAGCTATTCTAAAGCCATTAGAAAACATCAAATAAGCCATGGAGACAGTATTTTTCGTTGATCAACCACTACAGAGCTTGGCCTGGAATATAGCCTCAAATCGCAAACAGTGGAGTAGCTATGGGCAGTAATACTGTTCAAAAAAGCACCAAACCTCGTCAGTAGCTTGCTTAGGGTCTCTACACATAAAACGAAACACCTAGTTAGAAGACTGTTAAGAACACTTACCAACTGTCTATATTTTTGAAGAATACAATGTGGTGCCACATATTTTGAAATGTTATTTGAAATAATCAAATATGTCTTAAAGTTGAGTTCATAAAGTAACTTTCTTTGCTTTCATTTGATTCCCAATCAAGATACTGTACACTGGTACAAATGGCTTTACATTGTTAATATGCAATGTTTAGAAATGTAAAATCATAGAATTTTAATCATGTGATAAAATATGTGATTATTCACAACTAACTATAGAAATTCAGCGATTAATAGTTTGACAGCCCTAATATATATATATATATATATATATATATTATAAAACGTAAAAATGAAAATAACATGACAACAGCCTAAACATACATAAAGAGTGAATGAAGGAAATGAGATGTTGAGTTGAGAATGTTTACTAGTCTTTTAATGGTTCACCTTTTGGTAATATTTGGTATTGCAATATTTTAGTGTTACAAGACGTGATAATTTTTACATGATTTTGTTAAAAAGGGACCACTATGCTCATTTAGGCTAACTACCCTGTAGGCAGAATTGCTTTGTGGAATACCTCACTAACTTGATGAATATAAATTCAGGTACATTATAACATTTAGGCCTCAATAATAATGCAAATGTTGCAATAAAATAAAAGGTCTAGGCTAACTTTTATAAGTGTGTATGTGTTTTTAAATAGCCTGTCAACAGACCTTAGTCTATTTAGGCCTGAATCATTCACGAATATTGAATTGCTGTCTTGCATTAGCTTTGGTGCTAAATGACTGGGTGTGCAAAATTCATCACCTTAAAAAAGATTTTGTCATATTGTGACCCCCCTCCCAAATGCTGACCTGAAGTTGGTGCCAGTGCTTGTGCCATATACAGTACTTGTAATATAGGAACACAGTTCATACTCACACATTACATTGAGCTTCACTGGTGTAGTTGCAGTTTCCTTGTAGCCTTTTAAAGCACATGAATAGAGGCCTTCATTCTCAATACTGACATTCTGTATCTGGATTCTGTATTTCTGTTTGCCAGGTAAATCTTGTCCATTCTTTCTCCATATCACTTTATGCTTGTCCATCTCACTGCAGGAACTCATGCAACTCAAATTCACCGCATGACCCTCTATCACTGGTTGAGGAGGTGTCACTGTAAGGTCTTGAATCATTAGAAAAATAGGATAAAATCACAATGAAGATATTTCAATACAGATTGTGGTGGAGTGTTGTCACAGTTGAGTATGAACTACCAACCAGCCTGGCTCTTTGATGTTGTGGTCAAGCTGCAGGTTTAGTACCCCAAGACCGAGGTGTGAGGTTGGGTGGGGTCACTGCTCTCTCCCTTAGCTATAAAGGGTGTCATAAGCGGAATGGTTTGCAGTAAGGCCATCGGTGGCGTGCCCAATGTGTGAGTTGTATGAGGGACACCACGGATAGGTTGATCCCCGTGTATGGGACGAGATGTGTGAAGTACTAGAGTGTGGGGCACCCTGGGATGGGAGAAGTACAGCTGGTGGCTGCATGAGGGACGTCAGTGTATGTGAAGTGGGGAGGGCAGTGTGACGGAGTCCCTACAGTTGAATATGCACTCTGACAGTCATAACAACAAGCAATACAATCCAGCGCCATCAACTCATCAATAATCTACAGCACCTGAATGTCACCCCACCCCTCATCCACTGGATAAACAACTTTCTCAGCAACAGGCCACAGACAGTGAAAATAGGGACAATAACATCATGGACCATCATCACCAACACCAACCCCCCAAGGTTGCATACTCAGTCCCTTCCACTACATGCTTACCACCAGGCCCATCACAGATTTTGCACAGTGCTGCTCTGATAACTACCTCCAACTCAACATTGACAAGACAAAAAAACTGGTCATTTTTGCATCAAAATCACCACCTGGACTCACTCACATCACCATCCATGGCCAACCAGTTGAACAGGTCAGCATTTTCAAATATCTGCTTATCTCTCACCATTGACAATAAGCTTAACTTCAATGAACATGTCACCATTACACAGAAACGTGCACAACAGAGACTGTATGCAATAAGCAAACTAAGATCACTGTATGTTGTCCCCCATCTCCTTCTGTTACTCTACAAAAGCATCATCCAACCCCTTCTACTCTACTGCTCACCCTGTTTCTTCACCATACTAAATGTCAGCAGCAAGAACAAACTCATTAAAATCTCACACTTAGCATCCAAAATAATACAGCTTCCCACCCCCAGCCTCACTGATGCAAATGACAGCCACCACACGCCTTGCACACACCATTGTAAGCAGCCCTGACCATCCCCTGAACCGGTTCTTCACCCTACTCCCATTTGGCCGCAGATACAGAGCCCTGGACTGGAAAAAAGTGCACTTTAAGAAAAGTTTTGTACCCTCAGCTATCATGCACTAAACAAACTCCTGTGACAATCATCTAGGGGTGGGGTGGGGTATGGTGTGTGTTATGTTATATGCTATGTGATATGCTATATGTATTAGGCTGTATATATCCTGCATGTACATCAACATCAGATGCTGCTGTCTTTGTTTGGAATGCAATGATGTGTTTGAAAAAGAATACCCCTATAGGACAATAAAGACTCTATACTATACTGGCTCTTTGATGTAGCTGTCAAACTGCAGTTTTAATACCCTAGATTTACCTGTGACTGTCAAATTGACCTCAAACTGGCCTTTCCTTGTGTGATTGGCATTCTTAATCTCAAAAATGGGTTGATAACTTGAGCTGTCCTCCTTCTTCACATTCTGTATTTCCATTGTGCAGTTGGTGTCATTTTTCCAGAAATATTGAACACGACCTTTGTATGCAGCATTCAATCTGAGATCAGTAGGTGTTTTTCCTTCCTGGGTTGTGATCACCCAGTAGATTTTAGAGATGGTGAGGTTACAAGGATTCTTGAAAGAGCAGGATATGACCACTGATGATCCTCTCACAGCACAGATATCCGTCTGGCTTAAAAGTGCTGCTGACAAACAACATCCTCCCATATTACTGAGGACACCTGCAATATATATATATTTAGTTTATTTTACAGTGACTTAGAGCCTGGATAATATCTGAATCAGAAATTGCAGTTTTTCTTCATATACATATGAATGTGACAGAGACACAAGGGTGATACCATCACTTTATGTTAATCATATTCATGAAGTTATTAAATTATTCTGATCATCACATTTCTCTCAGATATAATGCTGACCTATGGACACAAATAGCACAACTCTCTTAAAATGTCCATTAGTCTACCACTATCTCTAAATGATGGAATTTAAAATGGCGTACCTTGGCTGATGGTCAATATGAGAAACACAACCACAGGAAGTGAACTTGTCGCTTTCATCTTCACTCATGCTCTTCCTGAAGCAAATTAGAAACATATATTAGAAAAGGCTCAATGTTAAACTAAATAATCTCTAAACAATTTGTTATAGTAGCACTCAGGGGCATTGTGCCTATTCAATTATAGTGGGCAGGTGCCCGCCCAAAATCACAAGATTCTTTTTTCTACAGTGGTGCTTCATTTCAACGCATTGTTATTAGCTAATCAGATAGCAGTTACTGTGTCATCCACTCATCTCTCTCTCTCTCTCTGGTCTCCCCATTCAGCTGTTTAATAGCTGGTGCTGGTACTGAACCGCTATTGGTTGATCTATGTTCAATAGGCGATCCTTATGAACTGTCTGTTAACAATGCAAGTAGCCTAGCAGCCATCCAATGTAAATACTATGAAAATAGGCCAGACTACTAGCAGTGTCTCATTGAGGAATTAGCTTAGCATAGCCTACATTCAGCTACCAGTAAACAGAAAATAAAAAACCTCACATTTGCCTGAAGGGTTTTAGCCTACACTGCAAAATGTTTTAGGCTGTATGCTGTTTTTTAATGAATAACGAACAATGTAGGCTAAAGTGACTATATGATCTTATCATTTCATGTGCCAGAATGAAAGAGGCAGTGAAGGACAAGACAAGGCAGGTTTTGATCTTGAAAAGAGTTTTTAAAATGAGGTGACACAATCCTGGTTGTCTTTTTTTGTTGAATAGACAAGTGGATGTCACTTTGGTTGTGAATCATATAAACGTAGGCCTACACATAAAGAATCAAGAGAGAGCAATGTAAGTTAAAGCTGAAGACTATTGATACACTACCTCTTTCTCTCACACACACACACACAAACACACACACACACACACACACACACACACACACACACACACACACACTAAGAGCAAGACACACAGAGCACAAAAAATATACAGACAAAGTGTATGCATGCATTTTGCAACACATTCATGACACAATGTCACCCACAACCACAGCTTGTGAGTGTCTGCAAAACGAGGTGCTATCTCGCACAAACTACAGTAAGAGCAATTCACACATACTAAGAGGCAGTGAAACTAAACCCAGCGCACATCAGTCTATTCTCCCCATTACTGAATACATCTACAAAATAAAACACATTCGAGAGTATAAATATGCAAATGCCTCGATGCATAATAATTACAGTAAATGTCCACTGTGGCCAAGGAGCTTGGTTCATGACATACCATGACTTTGTTTCATGATCACTCAAACATCAGTAGGTGCAGGTCACCCATGACTTCTTGGCCACAATGATGAACAAAACAATATTTTACAAAGTTACTGATTACCAGTGATGGGAACAACGGCATTAAAAATAAACAGCATCAACACATGCTCTCACAACAACAATACCGTTATAGGCTATAGATCAAGTAATACGTCGCCTTAAGCAAGCAAAAGGATGCCTTTAAAACATTGTTTTGCTGGGTGTAGCGACAGGTCAGCAGTAGCCTACAGAGACTGACTGGTTATGAGAAAATTGAAATAAGGGATATTTTACAGACATTTTACATGACATATATGACAAAATAAAAATGTAACACAATACTTACTTGCCCTGATAACCAGATACTTTTATAACACTGTTCCACAGTGACTAACTCGGTTACTTTATCGTAGAAGTAACATTCGTAGAAGTAACATCGTAGAAGATACACAAAGCATTGCTGATATATGCTTTACTGAACTTCCTCTCAGTCTTGAGAAACAGTAAAATCCCTTGTGCTGTTTAAATGCTTTGGGTGGTCAGACTGTAACACAGTCATTGACCATAGTGGTGCCCTAAAATAACATATATGTCTATAGGTTGTGATACATGTATCTATAAATTGTAAAAAATAAGTTTGTTGTGAAATCTTACCATACGAGGTTGTAGATTAATCTTGATCCTGGTGATATGTGCAGTCTAGGTTATTTTCAACGCAATGTTGAAGTGGAACAAGGCTCTTGCAGGCGCTGTGGTTTAACTGTAAAAATAACAGCCAATGAACAGCAAGAGGGCAGTGGTTAACTAGCTGATACCCTTCAGCGAAAAGCTCTCAATGACACGGCCCATACTGTCTCACTGTAGATAATTTAAGAATGATAAACACACACACACACACTTGTAAACATTTTCGCTCCAGCAATTTAATGAATTCAAATGTTTTTCTGTCACAAGACAAAGTTGTTCCCTCTGTGCCTGTTTGGATGTTTACACGTTGCACTGCTGTGAGAACACAATGGCATGCTAAGGTCAGAGAGTGACCTTATTGAGTGATCACCTCTATCTAGACCCGCAGAAATTGTTCCCGATTGCCACACTGCTAAAACACAAGCATGCTCCTTCTACTGTATGTGACGTAGAAAAACTGGTTAAAGACTGCCAATGTGTTTTTAATAATTTTATGGTGCTCAGGTTTTAGAATCCGAAGAGAAGTGAAAAGGAAACTGCTGGTCATCTAATGTAAATGTATTTGACTGGGACAAGGTCAAGCTGTAGTTTTTATGTTTGACCACATGATGGCAGCAGACTGTCAAGTTGCTTGCAGACCATAAATTGCCCTCAAAGCCATTTCATGGATCCATACAAGCCACTGGTTTCAGTGTAAACAAGAGCATCTCATAATGACATAGAGTGCAGCTTGTGAGTGTACTTCACTGAAAGCAGTTCAAATCCATACGAGTTACATACATGTCACCACTTCATCAGGGCTCAGTGATCAAGTTTCAAGTCAAGTTCAATGTTATGAAAATCCCCCTACTGGACATGGTATGCTACTACAGAAGCAGAACCAGAAGACTTTAGTCATATTTAGGCCAGCAGGGGGAGTAGAGGAGCAGGGCTTGATCACTGATGATCACACAGGCTTTGGCCATAAGAGACCCAATCATCTCTAGGACAAATTTTTGCTCTACTCTTACTAGGGATATCTAAAATAAATGCATACATGATATGATCTATATCATTTAATTACTTATTACACTACAGGCAGTACAACACCTGAATGAAATTGAAAGAGTAATATTCCACTTGTTCATGCCACATACTGTATATAATTGTGATCTCATCAAAGTATCCAGAGTCGATGAGTACAAGCTTCATCATTACAAATGTTAGTTCTTGTAGCCAATAATGTATAATGCACAAAAGCAGGATTTCAGCCAGACACAAAATGAAGTGTGTGTATGACTTCAGCTACATGCATTCCAATACATATTTCTGTCCTTGACAAATGTAAAACCACACGCAGACTGAACACAAGTAATGGGTCAAGCAGTTTTAAGCTTTTTGTTTGCTGGTGTCTGACCACAGACCAAAAGAAAAAAGAGAGTGAACTACAGTATTTTCTCATGTGATGCTGACCACCACTCTAAAGGTTGAAATATTTGTCATATTTTTTCTTTGGCTGCAGATATAGAGTATGAACACTTTCTCTCTGAGTTACAAAACAAACACATCTGATCTGAACTCATTTATCTTTTAATAAGAAAAAGTGCATCAGTGAGTGCTGTTTTTATACAGTCAAGTGTCATTTCTAGACAGGTGGTAAAAGCTAGAATTAGCAAGGCTAGTTGTAAGTAGTGCTACGAGAGGAGATAGTCTCTGAAGAGCTGGGTCTTCAGGAATGTTTTGAAGATGGAGAGGGATGTATGTTAGATGTATGTTATGGATTGTATGCTAGAACAATGGCCGGGTGGAAGAGCCTGTGCTTTGGGTGCTGTAGCTGTTCAGTCAAGGGTGCAGCAATCTCATCACACACAGAGTTTGTGTAGCAACATCTGCTCCAGCTGACCGTCAGAGTGAAAGGTGTAGGGCTAATGTTTAGTCAAGGGCTAGCATTCCATCAATCAGATTGGTCATTGAGGCCGACTGCCACTGGACGTGTCAAATCGGCCACAACGAACGCCGATGGCTCCGCCGGCTCCGACTGTCCAACAAAGTCCGACGGCCGATAATCGGCTTGGTGTGTCCTGACCTCTACAGTAAAGACATGTAGAAGGAGAGAAGCACATCAGACAGAGGACAGGAGGAATATGGGGGTCCAGTGGTGTTATGAATGTCTGCTGGGCATGATGTGCTACTACAATTCAATGTCACTCAGTCCCTTGGTTAGTCACTGATCAAAGTCCTTTTGGGCATGTCCCTCCAATCGGCGGCCATATTGCCATGCACTTTGGGCACTTATTTGGCATCTATTTCAGGCAGAACTGTGCATATGCGCAAGGCACTACAGATGATTGGCACAATGTGTTCACATGTCGACTTTTGGCAGCGGAAGGGGTGGGATATGTGCCAGACAACTGCCATATTGTTGTCACAAACTAACCCCATACATTTTATTGTGACATTCTTTGAGTGCTGTGCCATTAGAAACTCTCTATGTCTTCATAGTAATCCATCACCCTCAGTTCTACCTCTGACTCTGACATGGATAAAATAATAACATACATTCTTACACCACATTACATTACAATCTTTACTAACTGAAATGTAAAGAAGATGGGAATCAGTAACAGTTGCATTTATGTTATTTGCAAAATGCTGGAGAACATTTTTTTTAACCCGTTTAATCCCAAATTTTTCCCTGACTTGAATATATCAAAATCATGTGTCTTGAGTAACCCTTTGAAGTAATCAATTACTATTTTTTCAAATTTTGAGTGAAAAGGAGTCTTTTATGCTTGGTCACAATTGTGACCGTTGGGAATGTATGTAATCTATGTAAAAATTGGCACACTTAGAATATAATAGAGAATTTCAGAGGCCATGTTGAGAAATGCCATGTGATACAAATGTAAAAGTAAAGAACAGACCTGGGACAATGTCCCCATATCATCTCTGAATGGAATTTAGTGGAAATTAGATGATTGTACAATGAGATGTGTGAAAATCCCTAAAATCGGACTATGTTGTTTCCCAACGGTCACAATTGTGACCGTCATCATGTTCACTCATGCTATGAGAACGCTGAACAAAGTTCACATATTTCAATTGCATCCCTCCATACTAGACACCTTAAAGATGATGTGTACCAAAAATCTTTGTCCTATGTTTACATAAACATACTTTTCTAAGCTTTAGTTTGGGAGCTTTTGGGTGGACATTTTCTGGTCAGGGTGCAACCAAAACATAAGCAGCTCTGGCCATGTGACAAATTACACTACACATTTAACGCTGCACATATTTAACTGAGACCCTTTCAGGTTTCTATTTTTGGGAGAAATGTATTGATATTTCATCCAGTAACAGTTTTAAAGGCACAAGAGCAAGATTTTTTTGTACGGTCACAATTGTGACCGTTGGGATAAAACGGGTTAAATAGAGGACAATGAGGGTATACTACAGAAGCAGAACCAGAAGACTTTAGTCATATTTTGACCAGCAGGGGGGGTAGAGGAGCAGGGTATGACCACTGATGATCCTCTCACAGCACACAGGCTGTGGCCATGAGACACTGTTTACCCAGTCATATCTAGGACAAACTCCTGCATTACTCTTGCTAGGGACATCTAAAACAAATGTATAAATGATATGAGATATGACTGAATTACTTATTACACTACAGAACTACACCAGACAGAAAGTGTAACTGTCATCTTCCATTTTTCATGCCACATAATGGTCTGGAAAAAAATAAAAGACCACTGCATGTTTTCTGATGTCATCCTATGATTTCTAAGTGATATTTGGTCATATTCAATTTTTTTTTTTCAGAGCTGTATATAATTGTAATCTCATCAATTGTAATTGTAATTGTAATCTCATCTATCTATCTATCTATCTATCTATCTAAATGTTAAGTGTCAAACCAGGCTAATAAACAAACAATGCAATGGTGAGTAAGTCAAAGGGTAAAGGCACATCACTAAGTTGTAGTCCGTTAATAAGAAGAAAGGATGCATTTTTTTTTTTTTTTTAAACATAAGGCAAATATTGTCTTCAATTTTCACAGTTTAGACATTGATAAACTTGATCATGCTGAAGTGGAACAAGGCAATAACTAATAAGCAAGGGTGCAGTGGTTAAGTAGTTGATACCGCTCAGCGAAAAGGTCTCTGGCATGCTCAATGACACGGCCCATACTGTCTCACTGTACAGAATTGAAGAATCATAAACACACACACGTGTAAACATTTTAGCTCCAGCAATTCAATGAATTCATGTGTTTTCCCTCTGTGCCTGTTTGGATGTTTACACGTTGCACTGCAATATTTCTTCATGAAAAATAAGACAAATATTGTCTGCAATTTTCACAGTTTCACAGACATTGATAAACTGGATCATGTTGAGTGTTTTTAGGGTTCAGACTGTGGTTAACTGAATCACTATGGGTGAGTCTCAGACTCTCATAAACTGAACTCATTTGGATGGTGGTAGATTTCTCAACTTGGACATTGTCAGCAAAATCACCGGCATCCTAGGCAGAACTCCAATCAATATACAATACTGTTCATGCATTTTAGCATCGTCATTACAGACTTTAGTGGTTTCTTACCTGTTTGTGTTTTCTTTTTGCCACTGCTGTCCTGCATTGGGGCGGCCGTGGACTACTGGTTAGCACTTTGGACTTGTTTCCGGACGGTTGCCGGCTCAAACCCCGACCAGTAGGCACGGCTGAAGTGCCCTTGAGCAAGGCACCTAACCCCTCACTGCTCCCCGAGTGCCGCTGTTGTTGCAGGCAGCTCACTGCGCCGGGTTTAGTGTGTGCTTCGCTTCATTGTGTGTTTCACTAATTCACGGATTGGGATAAATTCAGAGACCAAATTTCCCTCACGGGATCAAAAGGGTATATACTTCAAATACATTTCTTGTTCCAACAAAAATTGCTTTAATGGAAACAGTAGCATGCTTTATTCCCCATTATAAGTGTTCTATTCTCTGTATCACATTCACTCACCTCAGGCAGAAAACAAGACAGAAAAAAAAGGTCAGTCAGATCAGGACTGAAAACAGCTGTGGTGTTTTTCGGAGAAACTGAAGAGAAAGTGAGATACCTAATACATTTTATGAATTGTTGGGGGCCAAGCAGCGAAGATGCAAATAATACATTAATTTATGTGCACACATGTACACAAAATGACCACACCCTCTGCACACACTCAATTACAAACACAAAAAAACAAAGTAGGAAATGACCACCATTTGACAAGCGTGACTTATTTTTGTGGAAAAAATGTGCTGGACTGGGCGGCGGTCATATAGTCTAAACTCATAAAGACACTGAGAGTGAGAGAAGGGCATCAGACAGAGGACATGAGGACTATGGGGCCCAGTGGTGTTATACATGTCCCCCTACTGGACTCCATATGCTACTACAGCTCAATGTTACTCAGCACCATCAACTCAAATGTCTATAGTGATGCATCACCATCAGCTCTATCTATGTCTGTGAATACAATTGACCACTGAATACATCTCCTCCAATGCAGTGTTGGATTCATAAACTTGGATAAAAAATTAAATACATTCTTACACCACATTACAAAAGAGGAAGACCAAATATGGTAAACAGCAACAGTTGCATTTATTGTACTTGCAGACATCCTGCAGAAATTCATGAAAATAGAGGAAAATGACTACATCTGCCAAAATATGTACAGTGTATATTAAACACAAAACAATTATTTAAAAAACATGTGTATTCGGTAAAACAAAAACAATCAACATGTGTTTTTTTCCCCTTTTGGGCTGAATTAGCTAGTCTACCATCAGCCATTGAACAGAATGGGGGGCTGAATTAGCTAGTCTACCATCAGCCATTGAACAGAATGGGGGGCTGAATTAGCTAGTCTACCATCAGCCATTGAACAGAATGGGGGGCTGAATTAGCTAGTCTACATTACATTACATTACATTACATTACATTACATTTGGCTGACGCTTTTTAACCAAAGCGACTAACAACATGGTAAACAGTAAGTTTTTAGAACAATTCTCACAATTTTAGGACAGTTTAAAAAAAACCAAAAAAAAACATTAGAGTACAGTAAGAATAAGTGCGTCGGTGAGTGCTGTTTTTAACAGTTACTTGTCAGTTTAAAACGGCTGGTGAGTGCTAGGATCAGTAAGACTTGTTGTAAGTGTTGCTATGAGAGTAGGTGTTCTCTAAAGAGCTGGGTCTAAAGAGCTGGGTCTATGAGAGTAGGTGTTCTCTAAAGAGCTGGGTCTTCAGGAGTTTTTTGAAAGTGGAAAAGGATGTCCCTGCCCTTGTAGGAACTGGCAGTGTGTTCCACCAACGAGGAACAACAGATGAGAAAAGTTTGGATTGGCTTGAGCGTGCGGTGGTAGAGCTAGGCGTGGATTCGATCAGAGGGCCGCAGAGCGGTCTGGAGGTAGTGTAAGTCTGTATGAGGGCATTCAAGTAGGTGGGAGCCGAACCGGAGACTACTTTGTAGGCAAGCGTTAGAGACTTGAATTTGATGCGGGCCGCCATAGGTAGCCAGTGTAGCTGGATGAGCAGCGGGTAACATGTGCCCTTTTGGGTTGGTTGTAGACCAGGCGCCCGCCCAGCGTTCTGGATCATCTGAAGTGGTTTCACTCGCGCAGGCTGGGAGACCTGTCAGGAGGGCATTGCAGTAGTCGAGTCATTGAGATGACTATTGCCTGAACCAGAAGTTGGGTAGCATCTTGAGTCAAGTAAGTCCTGATTTTCCGTATGTTGTAGAGTGCAAAACGGCATGCCCGGGCGACTGAGGCAACATGATCCGAGAAGTTTAGTTGGTTGTCAAGAACAACTCCTAGATTTCTTGCAGTCCTGGTCGGTGAAACAGACAGGGAGTCAAATTTGATGTTGATGTCGTGGTGTATGGTAGGTTTAGCTGGGATGACCAGGAGTTCAGTCTTTGAGAGGTTCAGCTGGAGGTGGTGTGCCTTCATCCATGTAGCTATGTCTGAAAGGCAATCCGAGATCCGTGCTGAAACCAGTCTACCATCCGCCATTGAACAGAATGGGGGGCTGAATTAGCTAGTCTACCATCAGCCATTGAACAGAATGGGGGGCTGAATTAGCTAGTCTACCATCCGCCATTGAACAGAATGGGGGGCTGAATTAGCTAGTCTACCATCCGCCATTGAACAGAATGGGGGGCTGAATTAGCTAGTCTACCATCAGCCATTGAACAGAATGGGGGTGGAACATCCTCCCTCTCTTGCAATCTCTCTATGACACTGACAGATGACAGTACAACTTAGGCATGTTGCATTTACAAAAGAAATAGAAAATTTCATCATTCTCTCATATCATGACTTTCTATCTATAGGCTGTAAATTTGACGTGAAATGTCACCATACAAGGTTATAGATTAATCATGATCCTGGTCAAAAAATCAGTAATGCCTCGCCTTGTCTGAATGGTGTGAATACATTTGAACTCTTTACAACTCATTGAATGCAGTGTTGGTTTCATAAACATGAATTAAAAAAGGGACTTGTTGGTATGTCTATATGAAAAGAAGAAAACAACAGCTACAGTTAAATCTGATCTTATTTACAAAATGCTGGAAGACAATTTTGAAAATTGAGAATATACTGTATATAAAGTCTTAAACTAACTAGATGATTGATATATGTTAGTTAGTTAGTTAAAGGAATGTAAAGGAATATGCCATTTTCATAGTGGGGGGCTGTGCGTTCAGTGGTTAGGCCTTCAATGATGACTATTTTTTGACAAAAATAATAATAGGGGGGCGTTACGTTAACGTTATTTTTTTTTTACATTTCAGCGTTAAAATGCAATTTCCCAGCATTTCATGGTGGGGGGAATAGTTTTCTCTCTCCTACGCGAGTCTGTAGCACTAGAATCTTCGTTACACAAACAATTAATGCTCCGATTGCTTATTGGTTAACAGATCACCCTCAGCAGCAAAGTAGGCTGCTAGGCTATTTATTTACCACCCATATTCACAAGTACATTATAAACTGCTGCCTGCTGCTGCCAATAAAGACGTGCAATTTAGTCAATGTCATATTGAAAGTGAACACCAAGTGTACTCAAGTATGGGTTTGTGCAGACTACTTTGAAATATTTAGGCTATCGGTTGCCTAATTTATGTTCATGACTCGCACGCACATATCGCACTGCCACCGGTCTACAATGATGTGTCCAAACCATTTAGTAGTTTAATCTGACATCAGCAAACTTGCTTCAGACTGTGGCTCTCCTATTTAGTTGAAGCTCTAACGTTAACGTTACAGTGCAACTGTTCTAGGTACCACGCTGCTCTGATTACTCACGTGAAACTACAGTAGGCTATCCTACAGTGTTTGCCAAACGTAGGCTATTTCGCGGTAGGCCTACACTATGAGAAAATATCTCAACGGAAAATTATAAAAAAAAATGTCACAGCACACCACCATGCTATTAAACATAAAAGTCACCAGATGTACTGTATTGCCGTATATATATGTGTATTGGCCTAATGCTGCTACTGCTTGTTGGCTATTTTAGAATGTCTGATAGCCTGGTCTGATGGTCTGATTTCACCAATAATTTTCACAAAACTCAGAGAGATAAAAAGTCAGACTAAACTAGCAGGGCAGGGAACCAAAGACAAATGACAGTTTTCACATAGATGCCGATCCAGACATCTTCACCAAAGCCACCAACTCCTCAAGCTAGCATACAGTAGAGTAACCAAGCAGACACTGCAGTCTGCAAGCAGCACAAAAACAGTTTTTATATAGAAAAGGGCCAGATAACAAGCATCTATAGTACTACTGTACTACAAGTCTATGTTATCAAATAAACATGAAACAAAACTTACCAATTCCTGAATAGGTTACCAGCTACGTGCAGAGCTAGCTGACGTTATGTGCATCTTGCTAACATGTAGTCCAGCTGACACTGCAACGTTACATTATTATTTTGCTTAATGAAGGCGTATCAATATATATTTTTTAAACAAAAACGGTCAATTTACTGTTCATAACTATAACCATAGTCATGTCAGTGTGACATGTAATTTTCCAGTGAATGTTTGTCTGTCTGACTGACAGAAGTTGCTCACGAAGTTCATCACGTAACAGACAGCGTCAAAATTTGTGATGAACGGTTCCGGGTATTCTTTTGGAACATTGCAGGCCCAGCTACAGTCAGACCTGCCTACCTCGCCATAACAGGTCGATTTGATTGGCTAATCAGTCAGATGTAGCCATCAATCAAGCCGAATCCAAACATATGATTTCTAATGGTTGCTTAGGTACCGAAAACGCAGTGATTCCTTGTGAAGGCCTGATGCGGGACTTAACAAGAGAAGACGTGCGATTGGATTAAAATGTATCGCACCCCCTCACTATTTGTTCACACAATCTGCCAATCAAATCACATATCGGACAGCGGTGGGATATCAGTAGTCGAGAACGATCGGGGAAGGAGAAGCAGAAGCAAATAATAAATGCTAAAGTACAATGTTATTAAAGACACTATTATTTTTCATTCGTTTGAAAATAGTTAGGCCTTCAGAGAAGGCTTTGAAGGCCCTGACGGTCCGCCACTGCATTATCATATACATCAAAAGCAGTCAACAAGTGCTGAACATTGAGCCAAACTAAACTCTTTGGAAACGAAAATGTAACTTTTCTATATTCTATTCAATTATACAGACGAAAATGAATCTATTTGTGGTGAGATTCACTTATAGAGTGCCAAAACATTACACATGTCTCATGGCGCTTTAAAGAATGTTAGACATTGTTAGACATTTGTAAATGTCCAAACATATTGTCAAGGTGACTCCTCCAGGTGAAGTTCTAAAGATGGTTGGGGATGATACTGGACTTTTGACACTGAAGTTTTAGTTGATACTGATTTCAGGCGTGAATGAGAAAAATGTAATTAAGAGGTATTTGCATTTAGGGTTTGGTAGTCTGCATCAGGTTGGGGGGGGAAGTAAGGCTCTGGTAAACTGCATCAGATTGGGTGGTGTTGGGATTCAGGCTCTGGGACACTGAACTCATTTGGATGGCGGTAGATTTCCCAACTTGGACATTGTTGACATAATCATCAGTATCCTAAAGATGGCATAAACACAGTCAGTATCTTCCCCTTTCTGACATGCATGACCTCAGGTCAATGAGACCTGCAGGCCATAAACAGCAAATGAAACTTCAAAACTGGTAATAGCCAATATAACTTAAGTTGATACAAAGGTCTACAACATCATATGATAATGTGTTACAATGGATTTATAACAAGTTATAATGCAGCGGTCAGTAAACATGAAACAGACACAACCAGAGGGTTCACATTATTTTGTGTGGTATTTGAAGAACATTGTGAGACTACATTGTCTGTGTCCCATTCACTCACCTCAGCCAGACAACCAGACAGAAGAAGCCCACAGCTCCACAGATAGAGATCATCACAGTAATTACATAATAAATACCTACAGTAAATACACTAAACACTATCAGCACTGACCTGATCCAGACCAGCACACAGATCAGACCTGCAGCTCCACAGACTGAGACTCCTGCTATCACATACAGTACATGACTTTTTGCAGGAACTGGTGAGAAAGAGGGGAAACCTGTTGAGTATTATTTATGCATTTTAATAGCAAGCACTCTACTTGTACTGTATACTTGTGCTCACTGATGACATCTATGGGATGGTGGTGGTGGTGGTGGGGAGGGGGCATTGGGTTTCATGAACTATCAAAGCTAATGGTGGGGTTAAAGATGGGGCCGTAAATACAGTATGTCCGGGTGCAGGTCTGGCTTACAAGCACGCATTAAAGAACCGTGTCTTTCAAAATGCTGTTGCTGTTGTGTATGTGTTTTTAAATTGCCTGTCAACAGACCTTAGTCTATTTACCCCCCTCACACACACACACACACACACACACAGCGCCAGTGCTTGTACTAAGTATAAGTAAGTATAAGTATATATGCTCTTTTGATCCCGTGAGGGAAATTTGGTCTCTGCATTTATCCCAATCCGTGAATTAGTAAAACACACACAGCACACACACAGTGAGGTGAAGCACACACTAATCCCGGCGCAGTGAGCTGCCTGCATCAACAGCGGTGTGGTCAAAATTAATCCAAGACAACTGGTGTGAGACTGCAGCTTTATTCACGAGGCTGGGAGCATGTTACCCACATGAAATGTCAAAGTAACAAGCCCACACATCTGTGGGTGAAGCCAACTCTTATACCTTACCCCACACCCATGGAAAATCACAAGTTGTCACCCTCCATTAATCACTTAACCATCTGGTGTTTTGACAAAGATAAGAAATGTTTATGACCCCCCATCCTGAGGGTTACCCACAATTTGCTGACACAAGGGTTAATTTAACTAAACATTCTAACATAGGAGTTTCCGAAAACACAAGGGTCAGAGTAAGGAGATGACAATTAGATTTCACTACATGTATGTAAGGTATACTAAACATTCAATGAGAGACATATAAAATTTATCCCACAGCGGCGCTCGGGGAGCAGTGAGGAGTTAGATGCTTTGCTCAAGGGCACTTCAGCCATGCCTACTGGTCGGGGCTCGAACCGGCAACCCTCCGGTTACAGGTCCGAAGTGCTAACCAGTAGGCGACGGCTGCCCACCAACACCTTGTCCATGAAGGGGAAAAAAGCAAGGGCCACAGTTAGCAGTCATACTAACGTATGGAAAGTCACAACAGCACAGAAAGCTATAATTTACAGTTGGAAGTAGCACTGCTTGTACTGTGGAAAGGACTACATGGGCAATATTGAAAAAGATATTGGTCAGGTCATGACTATGCTAGTGGAAGTATTTTACTGTTACTGTATGTAACTGCTAAGCACATTTGCCTAGTAATTGCAATCAGATTCTTGATTCTTATATACAAAGAAGGGGTATTAAACTCATTGGCTGTAGATAGGGACTCCCCATGTCAAAAACAACCAAGTCTATGTTGTGCAACATAAACAAAAGAAATCACTATATTTACAGTAATTGAATTGAACATGGCATGTTGATTAGCATGTCTCCACCGTCTATAACCTTGTATGTCAGGGGATGAAACTGACCTTAACCTTTGACCCCATGGCCCTGAGTCCCTAAGTTCATCTAACTTGTATAGACAATAAATGTACTGTTGGATCTCAGTTAATGAAGATCCAACAGTCTGCTTTGGAGATATGAACCAAATACTGCATGTGAGTTATTTGTGTGACCCCTTGTAACCTTGACCTTTGACCTCAAGACCTAAATTGTCTTGTCAGTTCTTTGACAACTTACCAAGTAGACCAAGTTTGATGAATATCTTTCAATTGGCTTAAGAGATATCAGCTAATATCAAGATGTACTAACATACGTTTTTGGCCCAAAAATCATTATGCCATGCTCCATTCAAAGCCCTATATATTTTTGCTGTAGGCACCACTAATTCTTAATCTACAGAAAATTATGATTCAAATGATACCAAATATGCTTTTGCTGTATTTACTTCCACCTTTGACCCTTTTCTAGGCTAATTCACTCAGACTAGAAGAGTATGTGATGATGTGGGGCTATTTTAATTCCAAAGGCCAAGGGAACTTCATCAGGATGCATAGTATCCTGGATCCATGAAATAGCTGGCCTTTAAAAATAAAAATATGCCTGCCTCTATGGGAATTTAACATAGGGGTGCCAATACGTATGACCCGTGTATTTTAAGGAAGAATATTTATTTATTTATGATACATTACTCATTCACAAAGAAATTTGGTGCCCTTAAAAGTTGGATTTTTCCTCATATTTTTTTAACTTAAGATCAATTTCCAAAAGATAATTTTATATTCTTCTTTTTAGTCAACTTCAGCATGGGTGACAAGCAGGCTTGGAATTTCACCATTTTAGGGGCAAGGCCACTTCGCTTTCATGTTGAAATTGGCTGCAAATTCAAAACCGGATTTGCGGCTGGAACGGCTAACTGTGCAGGGGACTCCACCGAGATGAATGGGAAGCTAGAATTTACGATTCAATTTCATCATTATTTACTTGTCTCGCGAACCGTTCACCTCAGCAATAGGGACTAACATTGTTTAAAAGCTGAGAAAAATGTGATGTGATATCTTGAAGTCTGTATGATGAGTAGGCTACTTCGCGAGTAGTTCAACAGAGAAGAATGGGTGAATTTGAACGCACTTTCTTTCTTGCGTGAGAAATTAAGATTGAGAAATGAATTGCCGCTGTGAATGCTAAACCTCTGATTTTCAAAGGGGCATCACGGCCAACGCAAGGGGCAACGACGGCCATCGTGAAGTTCCTACCCTGGTGACAACACTTTTGACCATCATTGTATTTAAGAATCGGCAAAACGTGAAAGTCACGTGTGTGTGAGTGTGCAAAATTGCACAACTTTTTACCAGACGGTTCTATGGGCTGCCATAGACTTCAATGGCAGAGGAAAGGTGAATAATAATAATAAGAAGAAGAATACTAAGAAACACAATGGGGCTTCCCAGCTTCACTGCTTGGCCCCCAATAAGAAAACTAAGTCAAGTCAAGTCAACTTTATTTATATATCGCATTTCATACACAAAGGTCATTTAATGTGCTTTACAGTACATAAACAAAAGCAAACAGGAATAGCTGATAAAAGCATAGAAGGACAATAGTCAAAGAATAGTTTAAAAAGTAAAGAATACTAGATGTACAAAATATGACCGCCGCCCAGTCCAGCACATTTTTTCCACAAAAATAAATCACACTGAAAGGCATATATGATTCTAACTGTCTCACTAAATTGCATTATCCACACACAATTCTCACTGGTATCTGCTAGACAACAAGTACCAAAACATGATAAGTTCATAGATTTCACATGTAAAATTCATTTTATACAATGCCACCCCCATCTTGCCTGTTCATAATTCTGAGAAATTCTTGAATTGTGTTCATGTGTGCGTGTACATGTTTATGTTTGTGTGTGTGCCTGCGTATGTGCCTGTGTTTGTGCATGTGCATGCATGCGTACATATGTCTACTGTGTGAGTATGTGTCATACGTATGATTACTGTGAATGTACTGTATGTGTGTGCGTGTGTATCTGTTTATGCACATGTGTACATATGGAATGGGTTAACATGACCCCTGGAGGCAAATACTGAAAAAATTGGTCAACCTAGGCCCTACGGTTCTCAAGATATTCACAGAAAACTTGGTGTACGGTCACTAAATGTACACATAAAATATTTTATTGTAAGGCCCCCCATGAACGAAAGTTCACGAAACTTGGCATGCATTCGGAGGGTGTCATAATGATCCTACACTTTCAATTTCGTGCAGTTTTGACCATGTCAGCCAGAGATATTGTGATGAAAACACCTAATGTTTTGCTTTTTCATTTTTAACTAGGTGGCGCTATACATGAAATAAGTGGTAATGGGATGGGTTGACATGGCCCCTTAAGACCAACATACAAAAAAAGGTGGTCCTCCTAGGCCCTACGGTTCTCGAGATATTCACAGAAAACTGTCTCCGGCCACCTACAGGCCAGTTGGTGTATAGTAACATAAATTAATTTATTGTGTGAACGTGAAACGATAATACGATTAATAATAATAAAAGAAGAAGAAAAAGAAGAAGAAGAGAACATAAAACACACAAGGTGATGTTTATAATGTTTATGTTTATGTTTATAAAAAATCTGGGAAAGTCTTTCAGCTAAATGTTGAGGTTCTGGACAGTGTTTACAAGAGTTTCATAGTCAAACTAAACTCTGACATCAAGTAACAAACACAACAAAGTAACTAACAAACACAATGGGTACCTATGCAGCTTTGCTGCTTGACCCCCAAATATAACTGCAAGCAGCAATGAGGGGGCTAGAAGACAGTTCAGTAGTCCAGATTTACCATGTAACTCACTTCCTGTATTGCAGCGCCCCCTATAGAGGCGGAAAGTGGCGCGATAGGGATTGTTTAACTCAGGATAATCAAAGGATTTAGATGCAACATCTATTGTGAAAATAAGACAAACAAGTCAAGGATCCCGCGCATGAATGCATGTCCATCATTGAACTGGTGGTGGCAGCATTAGAGCATCCAATGAATATGCAGAAAAATGTATAATTAAAAAAAAATGTATTGATTTTTTAAAATCAATTGATCAATTGATAAAAACTGTTAAATGAACATCAAGAGCACATTTTCTATCTAGGCCAAGAATGAAAACAGGACAGTCACAATGGGGCTTCGCTGCCCCCAAATAGTTGAAAGGTGCCACAAAAGACTGTAATAACAAAGAAAACGTAACAGTCTGAGAGGCTACAGGTGTTAGATAATTGTGCACTCTGTATTCTGGTGCTGCTCCTCCTCTTCCTCCTCCTCTTCCATCTGGCGCCGGCGCTGCTGCTCCTCTTCCTCTTCCATCTGGCGCTGCTGCTCCTCTTCCTCTTCCATCTGGCGCTGCTGCTCCTCTTCCTCTTCCATCTGGCGCTGCTGCTCCTCTTCCATCTGCGGTCGCTTACCCACGTCTGATGTCGTTATGTTTATCACCTGCAGCGCCGCATGCCGCTGCCGTGTTGACCTGCTACAAATACAATAACATATACTAGGTGACCTTTTTAATAGTATAAGTATAGCCAATTTTGCTGGGAAGTGTCAGCTGGTCTGTGACACAAGCAGGTAGATGTCAGGTTATCAAACAAGCAGTTTAATTTAGTAGTGGTTCGAGACCAGTTAGTTTTATTTATTTGGTGGCATATTCATGGTCCAGCGCATGCAGCCTACTAGACAACCTGACACTTCCAACGCCAACACATCGTGTGATAAACCTTTATTAAACAACAAACTGGAGCATCACAAACATTTATATTTGAGTTAAACAGACGAATCTGCGACCAGGTATCGGAGGCTAAATCATCAGCTGAACACATCTGCAAAAGAAGGGGGCGGTTACGTTAACTTCAGAGGCAAAGTAAACAGTCCAGCCAGTTAACATGAAAGCCAGTTACATGGGAACAAACTTCCACTAATTGTGTTTGTTTTTTAGACTTGTTTTTGTAAGTAGGACCAACTTAAGTCAGTCAATTTCGAGTCAGTGTTAGTTGTGCCAACTTAAGTCCTCCTTACTTACAATACTTAGCACTTAGATTAGTTGGTAATTAGCATTTGATGATTTAACTTGCATATTTGAGTTCTTCACTGTCAAGTTGAAATTACTCCAAAAAACAGTGAAATAGGTTGACTTTCTTTTTCAAGCAAAATCGGACGATTTCATTTTACGTTGTGTTAACTCATGAAACTTACTACTGAATTTTACAAGTTTGTATGATGAAACTAGAAAATGTAATTTCGAGGAAATTACCAGTGCATGAAAATATAAACATACTGTATATTAACATAAAATGCAAAACAAACTTTTATTTTGAAACAGTTGGCAGGAGTCATAGTTGATAACAACTGACAGTTGAAATGGCTGAACAGTTAAATAGTTGAGTAGTTTAAGTATTTAAAAGTGAATTATTGTAGTGAGGACATTTATTTTGAAACAGTTGTGGGCAGAGGAAATAGTTAAACAGGATCTGTAGTCACAAGTGAGCCAGATTGTTTAATGGATGTTGATGGGATAGTTTAATGGGTGGATGAGTGAATGGTTTGAAGAGGATGAATGGATGAATTTTCATGCACTGGAAAAAAAAGTTGAGATAACTTTTTGTTTCTCATTTACCATGTATTTCTGATTATTTGAGTTAGGCTATATTCAGAGGTGTCTGTCTCACATTTTTGTTCCAACCATTCACTTAATTAGCTGATTCTAATTAGCAGAACATTTAAGCCAGGTGGATCAGCTACTTAGTGAAATCACCTGTATTGTTTCTACTTTCTACTTTGACACCTCTGATCTGTGAGTAAAATAAAATGGAGCTCGCAAGATCTGAGGGGTATTTCACAAAAGCATAATTAAGATATCCAAAATAAGTGATAAAACGAGGTTTGACATAGTGTTGTCTGGTCATCCTAGCTGAACTAGTTTCACTAATGCCAATCCAGGATGAGTAGGAGCGACTATGTCAAGCCAGGTCTAAGAAATTGAGTTTGTGTGAACATTCTCGTTTCTCCCCAAAGAACTCACGGTTGGAATAAAAAATATGTGAAAAATAGCGTCATTCACACAAAGTGAACAAACGCTTTTAATATAGACTAACAATGCAGTAAAGTTTTCATTTTTAGAAAGGGGAATCATGGCTATTTTTGTAAAACAGCTGGAGTAGGTGTGGTAGACCAATTTACGTATGCACCTACGTTTAAGTGCTTCCTTGTCTCGGCAGGCAACGCCATTAAGAAATCGCTTGTCACTGCAAAGATGCACATAGTATGGGAAAAGTCTGAAGTATCAACTCAATGCAAAGCAACCTGACTGTGACTTTACACATACACCCCCAAAACAACTGAATAACTAGATGTAACGCAGAGCGGTACAATATATGACCGCCGCCCAGTCCAGCACATTTTTTCCACAAAAATAAGTCACGCTTGTCAAATTGGGTTCATTTCCTACTTTGTTCCTGCTTAGCTTCAGTAATTCAGCAAAGTCAGGGTATCTGCTGGTCTGGTTGCTGGCTAAAAACAAAAAGGTGAAAGGCATACACATAAATTAATTTATTGAATGAAAGTCCACTAAACTTGGCATGCATTCAGAGGATGTCATAATGATCCTACTTTCAATTTCGTGCAGTTTTGACCATGTCAGCCAGAGATATTGTGATTACAACATCTAATTTTTTGCTTTTTAATTTTTAACTAAGTGGCGCTATACATGAATTGACTGGTAATGGGATGGGTTGACATGGCCCCCTCAATATACAAAAAAAAGGTGGTCTTCCTAAACCCTACGGTTCTCGAGATATTCACAGAAAACTGTGTCCGCCCTACCCTCCTTTCGGGGGTTCCAGTCCAGCGGGGGGGCTACAGATCAAAATGAAAAACGATGGTTCCATGCTATGCATGTGGGGCAAATCACACTCACATGGGGCATTCATGTACCCTGGTCTTTCAGTGTCTCGGGAATCCTTGACGGAAAATTGGCCATGTGAAAAATAAAAAAATATATATATATTTGACTAAACCTATATGACCGCCGCTTCGCTGTGTGGCGGTCATACTAATGAAATGGATGAGCAGTAGCACTGAAACAAGATGGATCAATATTGAGAAAGAGCTGACAAATGGGGTAATTGGAACTCTGCCTTTTCTAGGAAAAGAGACTCAAAAACAATACATACAGTCATTCTGCATTGGAAATACCATAAGGAATTGGAAACAAATGAGCAAACGTTTAAAATTTCAGACTGAAAGTATAAAACTTAGACAAATGACACAAGATCCAGACTTCATAGCGCAAAAAACATAACATTTTCAGAATCATGGGCCAAAAAAGGACTAACATTATTTGCACAGCTTTTTGAAAAAAATACAGTGGACACATTTGAAGCTCTATCAGCAAGATATAGCTTACAGCAAAAACATTTCTTTAAATACGTACAAGTTAGAAGTTATATTAAACAAAATGCAGAAAAGGAAACCAGAAATTATGTATTAACTTTTTTATTAGAAACCAGAAAAAAAAGTAGTGATGGACTCGCAGGTGCTTATAAGATATTGCAAAAAATGTAGAATATAAAGCAAAAGAAAAATGGGGAAAAGACTCTTTAAAAGAAAACTTTAAAACAACACAGTCAAAACACTGGAAATAGTTTGCATGGAAAATAAGCCAGAGGTACTTCACTACACCTGACCAATGTGGAAAACACAGTTTAGGAACAGCTTGTTGGAGAGGATGTGGTGAAGGTAAGGCAAATCACACTCACATTTTTTTCTCATGTCTGGTAATAAGGTCCTTTTGGGAAGAGGTAGGAAGAGCCGTTTCACACATTTTGGATTTAAAAGAACCCCTGGCACTAGAAAACCTTTTAGGCATTGGCATAAAATCCAAGATTAAAGCAAAGTACCGTAAACTCTTTAATATCCTGAGACTAATGGCACTTAAGCAACTCACAAGGCTATGGAAACAACCAAAAAAACCTGTAAATACTTACATGGTATAATACTTTCATGGTACAATACAATAGAAAAAGTTCAGAAATTCAGTTCAGAAATTCCGTTCAGAAATACTGAATAAAACTTATCCAGAACACATACTTAACAAAATAAATAACTACTTTGAAAATGCATGTGTATAACAGACCTGCCTCTACAATGACACTCACTCTACTATGACACTCATACAGGCTCACACTCATGCACGCATGCATACACTTACAGTATATACAGGGTTGGGTCAGATTACTTTGAAATGTAATCCATTACTGACTACAAATTACATGGCAATTTTTGTAATCAGTAACGTAATCAGTTGGATTACCAAAAACATGTAACGTAATCTGATTACTTTAGGATTACTTCAATAAATATGCCCATTAAGTAAAAGACACCACCTCAGAATTGATGAAAGAATTCTCATTCTATTTTTCTTCTCCAAACATGCACAACTCAGCTTAACCTTTATAAGGGCACACCTGGACAAATAGTTTAGCTTTCGTTGGATTTTTTTGACCCAGGGACATGGCCTGAGATTGGCATAAAAAAGGGAAGCGTTAAACCCAAATGACTCCATGTCCGTTTCAATTGTGGGGGTGAGAAAATTATTATTTTGGGATGTTGTTCAACCAGGAGGACCTGGTGACTTTCTCAAAGTAAACGGTAACACTAAAACAAGAGGCTACATTAAGATTAGGAGGAAAAGATCAGGCAGTGCGCCGAGAGACCTGCCCCAATAGTAGCCTATGTTAGTAAGTAAGTATATCTTTTGATCCCGTGAGGGACATTTGGTCTCTGCATCTATCCCAATCCGTGAATTAGTGAAGTCGAAATGGCAAGCCCAAAAGCCGAAGCCTTAACCAGTATGCCATGGTTGCCCCAAAAGTCAGCATTTGAACATTAAACCACACAATGATCCAAAACATACAGCCAAACAAGGCAAGAAATGGTTAACAGAGAACAATATCAACATTTTAGAGCGGACCTCAATCGATCAAAAAAGTGAGCACAAGGCCAAAGTGATGGCAAATAATCGTTCCTGCCTCAAACCCCAGATTGCTGCTAAAAAGGTGCAGTCTTCAATCATTGTGGAGACATGAAGAGGCTTGGTGGGTATTATGAACCATTTTGAGAGCTGTGGTGGTAAATAAAGATGTTTCCAGTGATTGTTTAAAAAGGGTATGAATCATTTTGAACAAGCAATTTTTCATAAAAATGTTAAAAAAGATAAAAACACTTTTTTTTATTCCATGTTTTTACCACATTGTCTTGCAACCTTTTGGCATGTGCAAGTGCCATTTTAAGTAAGAACAAACATATTGGTCAAGAGAAAAATCCATATTTGCCAGGGGTATGAATAATTTTGTTCTTAACTATATCTTTAAAAAGTCTAAAAAGTGAACATCCGAATGAACTGCTTGTCAAATTAAAAGATAGCTAGGCTATCATAAAAAAGTTGCATTGTTTGCATGATAAAATGTAATCAGGTAATCCAACAATGTAACTGTAATCTGATTACACAATTTTTTTATTGTAATCTGGGCTGATTATAGTTACTTGATTTTTGTAATCTGATTACGTAATCCAGATTACATGTAATCCGTTACTACCCAACTCTGCTTATATACATACACACATGACCACAGGTAAGCCAATTTATTATGTCTTTATTTATCTATGTTTTGTATTCATGTATTTGTCTCTGTCATTTGTTGTGGATCCTTTGATTTTGTTGTCATGTTCCTTCTGTTTTGTTTTTTTGTCAATGTAATGTCTGTCAATGATTGTCAATGTAATGTTCTTTGTGTTTTGTATCTGTTGGTGATTGTATATTTTTGAAGGGCAAAATGTAAAAAATTTAAATAGTAGTGCAGTAGAAAAAGACCTGCCATAATGATTGGATTGTAAATGAAAGCACTAAATTTAAATAAAGTAATAAAAAAAAAACTGGTCTTCAAAATCACCTATTCACATGCCGCACATACACCAAAAGAATGACACGATTAGCCACGTCAGTGGATTCATCAAGATTGTCTTTAATTTTGCAGCTTCTTTTTCACCAATGAGCGCAGTGCACATATCTATAACCTCTTCTACGAGAGTATGGGCCTTTTTACGAAAGGCGATTCTGTAGGCAACCAGATAGGATGCACGCAGTGCCTGCTCCTACACGGTACAGGCACGTTCAATGTCTTCTGGGACACCTCAAGATTTTGACTCTTACCTTGGGAAAAGCCAGAGGTTTATCCTTATGGCAAGCATGTTTTGTTTGCAAATATCTCTGTAATTTTGAAGGCTTCATGCTTTCATTAGCCAGTACTTCATTGCACAGCACACACAACGGCTTATGCTCACCATGCTTCACAGTGTAAGTAAATCCATATTTGAGAAAATCTGGGTCGTACAGTGGGCAGTGCTTCGACTTGGCCAGCTTCACTCGCGGTCCGCGCGTGGGATCACGCGGTATCACGCGACTTTAATTTGTATTTTCCCAGTGTGACGCTGCAACAACCCAAACAACCGGTAGATGGCTCAAGTGAGTAGGGTGTCTCGTAAAAAGAAATGGAGCCTGGAAAACCCTACACAGACTTCACTACAAACTTTAGCAGACTGGTTTAGAAATTATTTAATAGCCAGAAATATGCCTGCCCTGCCCTAATAAAGAAATATTTGGTTAACTGCAAGTGAATCCCGCTTGCAGCCGTAGAGACGCAGGACAAATTAAACATTCTGGTTTTCTCCGAGTGCAACGATGATAGACAGACATCATTTGGACAAAATATAGAGCATATTAACCTCCGTTGCTCAGCCAAATGCCTTCCTGTTACGTCCTGTTATCACGGAGTTACAGGCGATAAACGATTTTTGATTGTCACAAGTTTACTTCATTAGCGGTTTATTTTTTTGATTATTAAAGAGTGTTTTTCATTTAAAGGTTTGACTTCGTGCTTATTCAGTAGAGCATTTAGTGCTCTTCCCAATCCCAGACGTTCACATTGCATGTTTGTTTGTAATGGATGCAACCTTGAGATACGCTTGTGGCGCCCGATACCGTGGATGCTCCGTCTCTCGGCACCCACTGAAAACATCGAGCACCCGTGTGACAGCTTACAGTCCCGGCTAAATTTACATTCATTTAAAATCAAACATCGCAGTTTATGTTAAATTCAGCATCTCTCATAATGTGATTGGATATGTTGCTGTCAATTCCCTACTTCATATAACCACCAATGAGAGCGTCTCTCGTATGAAAATTCCTGACACTTCCCACCTGAAGAATTAACGCAAGGCTTTGTCGGGTTTTCAGCCACGGATGTTTAAAATGTATATAGCCCTGAATATAATTTTAAAAGTAGTCTGACAAAGCTTATTGTTTTGTGACACAGCTAAACACTGGTACCTCATAGAACGTCTATAACAGACAGCTTTATGCGCAGCGGAGAGAGCGCGCGCGTGCACACTGTGCTTTATTATTGTTGCCTTCTGATGGTATCTTTAATTCACTGAACTGCATTAGGTGACACAAATGGTATTGCCTTTATCTTAAAACTCCTTGTCTGAGCGACTACCAGGCCTATGGTTTTTAAAAGTCAGATGTTCCCTGACAAAGACATTCGAAAATTAAGAATGTTTATTGACTTGAAAAATACACAAATTTTTGCAAACTTCATTCATTCAACCCTTGAAGACATTGCGGTCTGGTGCGCTATGTAGATCGTTTCTCGTACCATTTAATTTCTCAGAATTTAGGTCTACTAGGCCTACAATAACGTCATCACCAAATACATCTTTTATTTTTAGTTGATCAACCACAAAAAGTAGCATAGGCCTACTGTGCACAGTGCACTGGCGACTGTAGCAGCCCGCGTAACCAGTTGTTGTAGATGAGAGGCAACCCCTTGTTTCAGATAGCCTGGACAACATGTTACCTGCGTGTTGCCTACATTATTAATTAATGGTAGCCTACAATAGTTAATTGATTCGCGTAACATATTAGTTGGCTCAAAGAGTAGGAAATCAGGATGGAGAGAGTCACGCGTGTGTTGCTTTTGCGGGATCGAATCCAGTTTAATGCTAGTTTTCAAAACATATATTTTTTACATGTCTTTTGTGAGTGGCTGTAATGTAGCCGAGCGCTCATGGCGTATGAAATGGCGACTTCAAACCGCCCTAAAACAACTTGTTTGTGAATGTCTGACAACTGCTGCAGCGCATGCACGCGCAAGGAAACCAGTAGGTGGAGAAACCAGAAGGCACACAACACCGGAACGATTTTAAGGCTATTTCGCATAGGCTACTCAATGGTGCTATTTCACACGCATTATAGCGACCCCCACTCACCGGGGTTAGTGGAAGGTGTTAATAGACGATTAGCGTAGCCTACAGTGGACTAGGGCTGTCAAAATTGCTCAAAAATGACGTTCGAATATCCCCTCTAAAATAAACACATGTCTTGGCCTCACAGATGCGCTCGTGCCTTAAATGGCAATACAAATCTTCACGATAGGCCTATTAACTGACCGCCCGATTCACGTTGGCTGGGGGGCAGGGGGGGCCATCAGACATTTGTTCCCAAGGGTCTATGAATTGTTAACCCGGCCCTGCCCCCAACGAACGCAACTTTCCACCTCTGAGATAGCTTAAAAGAAGTCTAGAGGACTCCTAACTCACTAGACCTACTTACTGTAGGCTGCGCAAACCACAAGCCTGCATTCGAGGCAGGCCTTCTGTTGAAGAATTTTATATAAATCCTGCGCTAACAGTAATCCTCCTACCCCCGCTACCACAGCTGTGGATAGTGTGGCATGCTCACGCTTTATGTCTCCTTCTTGCAAACTAGGCCTATAGCCCAACCATTTACGTCTTCAAAAAATAACAACTTGCCAGATATGCCTTCATAAATTTAGGCTTCATTCAGCATTTTGTTCTTCCACTGGAAATGACTCTTCTACATTTGCTGCCTGCTGCATCCTTTCTGTTTGTATTGTTTAGAAAATGTTTGACGTCTTGAGTTAATGCATTATTGTTTGCTGGTAACCAGCCACAAATAGCCTACAGATTCTTGCGTGCGTTCTCTCCAAAATGTGCCCGTTCTATAGGCTATCCAAGTGCATAATTCTGCGGCATAAAGCAGATGTATTTGTGTATTGTACAGAAAAATAAAAATAACCTGTCAAGCAGTCAATTGACTACATTGCAGTCAATAAGTAGTGCAAATTATGAAACCAAAACGTGGGTCATAGTTGTCTAAGCCTCTGCTGTGAGGCCAAACCCATGAACAAAGACGCATTGATATCTGCAATAGTTTTTTTTTTTTTGGCGAAACAAGCTCACAGCCGAACAAGTCATACTGAAGGGAGAGGCAACTGGCATGTGATCTCCCCACGGGCCAATGGATGTACAAGTTTTCTCCTGTGCCTATGATATTTAATCCAGTGTTTTGTCAAGTTGCAAAATGCTATTCGTTTTAACAAATTTTTATGATAGTACCCTATACAAAAAGTACTTCATACTATCTTAATTGCTTTATTCTCAATACTTGATCAATTGCTTTTGCATCTGTCTATTGAAAGTGAGAATGTGGCATGTGATATACTGTGTAGGCTTCATAAAATAAAATAAACAGATTGCTAATGGCCTACAAGCTGATCTGGGGCGTTTCCATACAACTTCACGGAGGTTAGCTTTTTACTAACAGGATGCATCAACTAACCAACATGTAAGTTTCGACTGTTTCCCCAAAACTGTCGTACTTACACATAGTACTGTAAGTTTGGACCATGATAGTTTCCAAACTTCAGTAGTCTGGACTAAGGTGGTTAATGGCGTTTAGTAGCTTGCGTGAGCGGGCACCTGCACATACTTCTGTGGCGCATTGCGTTAAGGCGGCAGATGACAGCCGCCGTTGCACAGCAGTTACCAGTCCCCTGTCCAAGAGTTCGAATTTGGGTTAAGACGTTGACAACAATATTGACATTGTTGTTTACCTAAGTTTATCTTTTGTGCAGATCATATTATCAAAATCAGAATCAGCCTTCTTGGCTTGGTTTGCGTAAACTAACAAGGACCCCCCCCTCCATGAAAATCAAAGGCTACATATTCTCAGCTGACTCGTCAAAAAGTGCGCACCACCTTATTATTATCTGCAGGTGTGTGACTTTTACTTACGTGCACATGGCTGCAAATTGACTTTTAATTCATGTATTTTCTGCCTTGGGCATTTTAAAATATGGATGTATGGTGGTTAGAAGTGTAAATATCCATTAGAAACCTAAATATATTTATAATTATTAATTTGCAAACAAATAACTGGCGTCAGTACGACGGAGTATTAGGGCCACACATGAAGAGAAAAAATATTTTTGCCATGGCGAGATTAAACTCGACATGTTGACTTTAAAGTTGCCATGTCGACATTAAACTCGACATTTCGAGAATAAAGTTGAAATTTAATGTTGACTTTAATCTCGACGTGTCGACTTTAAAGTCGACATGCTGACATTAAACTCGCAATAGGCCCTACTGTTTAAACATAGCCTACACAGTTTAAGATATGTAGCCTACACTAATAGGCCTACACAATATATTACATGAAAAATGGGCTTCAAATAGGTGTTATTTCAGATAGATTGCAGATATTTAGATAGATTGCATCTTGTCTGTTAACTATCATTGCCGTCATCGTGAAGTGCTGTCTCGGGTTTATGGAAATACTATGCCGTTTAGGCTAAATAGCTAGAAAAATGTATGTATCCAATGATATAATGTTTCTATGCAAAATGTTATTTCACTCTGTTTTACGTGGTTAAGGCTACTGCACATCCAAATAACTGCCCTTCATGACCCACGGGCGTCACTCTCCATAGGATAACATGGCAAAACTAATTTTTCTAAAACTGCTTTTCCATGTCTCACCTGCAATACATAGCCTATAGGAGGCTAGAAACACAGGTATAGCCTAAGCATATATACTATTTTAATCCCGTAAGAGAATATGTGTCCATGCACTTTATTTATGCACTTTGTGTGCATATGTGTGCAAGTAGGCTACTAGCCTACATGGGGAGGTCGGGAGGACAGTTTCATTCGTCCCTCCATAGACATTCAGCAATGGGCTGTTTTGCATCCATTACAAACAAGCAACGTGAAAGCCTAGGATTGGGGAGAGCGCCTAGTATGCCTCTAGTGCATAAGCATGAAGTTGAACATTTAGATGCAACAACTAAATGTTTAGAACAACACTTTAATAATAGGCCTACAATAAATAAATAAACCGCTATGACGTTTAGGCTACTTTTGACCATCGCATTTATCGCCTGTAACTCCGTGATAAGGTCCTAACAGCAAAGTATTTGGCTGAGCAACGTAGGTTAATATAACAAGCAACGTGAAAGCCTAGGATTGGGGAGAGCGCCTAGTATGCCTCTAGTGCATAAGCATGAAGTTGAACATTTAGATGCAACAACTAAATGTTTAGAACAACACTTTAATAATAGGCCTACAATAAATAAATAAACCGCTATGACGTTTAGGCTACTTTTGACCATCGCATTTATCGCCTGTAACTCCGTGATAAGGTCCTAACAGCAAAGTATTTGGCTGAGCAACGTAGGTTAATATGTTCTATGTTTTGTCCACATGATATAGGCCTATGTCTAATCATTGTTGCACTCGAGCACTCTGAATCAGTGTTGCACTTGTTGCATTGTTTCATTCGTCCTCCCTTTCAATCGTCCCGAGCGGTCGTCCTCTCTCCAAACTAACTTTATTCTCAAAATGTTGAGTTTAATGTCAACACGTTGAGATTAAAGTCGACATGATATTTCAACTTTATTCTCGAAATGTTGAGTTTAATGTCGACATGGCGACATTAAAGTCGATACGTCGAGATTAAAGTCGATATTACATTTCAACTTTATTCTCGAAATGTCGAGTTTAATGTTGACATGGCGACTTTAAAGTCGACATGTCTAGTTTAATCTAGTCATGGCAAAAATATTTTTTTCCTTCATGTGTGGCCCTAATACTCCGTCGTACGTCAGTGACGTCTTTGACATGAAGATCCCTGGAACTATGCTTCTAGCATTTTACCACAGGTCGAGAGGTGTAGTTGTAACTACACAACTTTACGATAGTGGTTTCGAACGTTCGTTGCTACTATGGTTTTGGGAAACACTAACGTAGTGGAACGATGCATTGGACTATGTAAGTTCCAAATATGAATGTAATTCTGCGGCATAAAGCAGATGTATTTGTTTATTGTACAGAAAAATAAAAATGACATGTCAAGCAGTCAATTGACTACATTGCAGTCAAGAAGTAGGGCAAATTAATTTTCTGAAACCAAAGCGTGGGTCATAGTTGTCTAAGCCTCTATTAGTAGCCTGTTAAAAGCGTCGCCAGATAGTATTAAATCGGCAACAACATTGTTTTCTGCAGAAGCCTACCCAAGGCTACAGATTAATTCTGAACAGTTATTTCTCTACTGACTCAATTATCACACCACTGTTTTGATTTGCGTAGTTGCGTTAACCCCAACACTGACAATAATGTAGACAGCAAATTTCGATTTTGATTTTCGTTACCACCGTGTAGTCAAGCCTTAAGCCATACCCAAGTAGCCTAAATCGAGGTAATGTTTAATTATGCATGATTTATTTTGTTATTGAATTCGTAGGCTGGGATTACTCTGGGCAACAATTATATCCTGATCCTGCTTTTTCAGAAGGGACCGCAGGCAGAGCGATGTACAGTGGCAGAGCGACGCACAGTGGCTGAAAGTGGTACTAAAGCTTCACGCAGCTTCACGCCGCGTATTGCGCGAATGAAGTGGTCATTTGAAAGCGATGCCCACTGTATGTCCGTTTGTATATTTTACGGGGATGTTCTGAAGAACAATATTCTGAGCTTGTCCCTGGTGTACAGGGAGATTTAGCGGTATTTTTAAGAAATCTATCCATCATAGCATATTACACAAGCAGGCTAGCCTAGATCTTTGCAAGAGACCAGTGTAGCTTGCCGCCAAACTAAGTGACGCTGGATATGTTGAATCATGTACGCATGTGCAGAATCAGATTCAGATAGCATAATCGTATAAAGGGGGCTTGGAAGTTTGTAGACTTCAAAAAAAAAAAAAAATCGGAAATCAGTCCACGACCCTTTCAGAACGTCAGGCGACCCAAAGGTTGAGAAACGCTGATCTTAGCAACATGAATGGGAGACCACACCAAAGTATATTTTATATATGTATTATTTACAAGAAGTCAATCTGTGTAAGGCAAAGCAAAACTGTTGTGTAAGTCAGCATGTGGACAGTCCAAAAAAGGTAAATGAAGCAGGACTGCAGCCAGCGCTACCAAGAGTGCAAAAGTGAAGAAGCAAGAGAGAAGAGAAAGCAGAGAGAGAGAGAGAGAAAACTGGAGAGCACTGATTTTATCCACCATCCAATTAGCACACTTGAGCAGAACTCACAAGCTCCACAGTTTCCCTCTTGATCACTTGCAGGAGGAACAGACACAGGCCACAAACAATATAAGGCTAGCCATGGAGAGAGAGCTGAACCCAGCAAGATAGAGCTGGGGTGTCACAACAAGTACATCTGTATCTTATTTTTGCTTTGTGCAACATTATTTAGAATCAGGCTGTATGGTCTGAATTAGTGAGGCTAACCCATATTTTAGGTACTCGTGAGATATATCTGAGCTTTACAGTGAATACAGTATACTTTTTTCTTTTGCTCAGCTTATTAAGTACAATGAAAATAAAAAGGCTAACTTTGACAATGATCACATCACTTTTCACAAAGAACACATTGTTTTGATACCATCACACTCTAACCACCAACAGACCTGCCAAATTTGTACAATATCAACAGTGAACAAATGTGTGTGACTGGTGTTACTTCAGCATCACAAGTTCACGTGATCTGGCACAGGGAAACTGGGGAGTCAGGCCAAACATAAAACCCAGGATAGAGGGGCTCAACGAATGTGGAGTGGACCGTGTGCAGGTGGGTGTGTGTATTAGATGAGATGCTATAGAAGGACAGAATGCCGGCCGGCCAGTCTAGGTACACTCCTACTCTGTTGGAGCAGGAGGAGGGGGCAGGTATGTCAGTGTTTTCATTATTATGCTTAACAGTGTATTTTCCATTGGAGCACTCCAGATTCCAGGACTTATTATTATATCCGAGCATGCTAGCATTATCCCCTTCTTTCCTCTGCATGCTTTTATAGGCCACAGCTACATCAGCTCCATTCCCACTCCATTCAGCCTCCCAGTAGCAACGTCCAGACAGACCCTCTCTGCACAGCACCTGAGGCCAGCAGTCAAATCTCTCTGTGTTGTCAGGATAGTCTAGCTTCTCAGTCACATACACCACCTTTCTGTTCTCCTCAGAGAGACAGAGATCTCTGTGTGCTGTGTTTGGGTCCAGTGAGAGATCACAGGCATCTGCACACAAAAGGACATGAGGAGAGGATAGAGAACATGATCAGTGCTTCTTTTTGCTACACCATAGATACAACATACAGATCAATTGTAAATAAAGTAACTCATACATGGACTATATGTATAGGGAGCATTCAAATGTTTTGCTAAAGCATAGCCTAAAGGAACATGACAACTGGTTTTGGTAATTAGCTTATTTGCCAACTACACCAAAGTTAAATAAAATGATATGGTAACACATTACTTGACAGTATCTACATAAGAGTGACATGACGCTGTCATGACACATGACCTCTAACCCTAATCCTTACTAGTTATGACAAAAAACGAATGGCCCTTAATAACATAAGCATGTCAAATGTCATAAACATGTATTACTTGCTGTATTACAGCTGTTTCAATCATCCTGACCTGGCAGTAAACCTCATGTATTCTAAGTAAATGCACACATATCTGTGTTTGTACTACAACCCCAAATGAGAAAGAGTTGTGTGTTTTGCCATGTTAACCTATGGAGGAGACAAATGAAATAAAACACACATTCAACTTTTGCTTTAAATAACTACTGAACAGTGTTGTTGTTCAGAGCTGAAAATGCAACAGTGTTAGACAGGACAGATGTAGGTTGCTAGTGGCAAAATATTAGCTTTCAGTGTGGTACAATTTAAAATGTTTCATTCATCCCTAGTAACAAAATAAAAGCATAATGTGGTTGTCTTTACTAAAGGGGCACAGATTGTATTTAAAGGGGTACTGACATGTTACAATAATCTACCTCAGATTGACAGCTGCCTAATTCAGATGTGCAGGAGAGGACAATGTGATTGGTCACAATGAGCATAATGTTTGTGAATAATGCAGTGCAATTTTGGATGCTTGGGCATTGCAAGTTCAAAATCAAACCATGGGCATTAGTAACAGTAGTACATGACTGTAGCAAATGTTACAATTGTATTGAAGGTGTGTGAACTTTATTTGGAGGTGTGTTAATAGTATTAACAGTTAAGGTATATAAAACTATAGGAAGTGTGTAAACTTTGTTCATGTGCCTTTAGCCTCCACTATGTCGCTGCTAGGATGGTATGGGCAAGATCAAAAATGATTGTATGGCCCACAAGAACAAGAAAAAAGAAGAAAAAAACCTGAAGACTTACATTTCTGTACACCTGGTCTTAATCTCATTTCAGCACAGTGGTCCATTCTGAGAAAATAAATATACATGGACAGAGAGAGAAAGAGAAAGAAGGAGAAAGAGAAAGAGAGAGAGAGACAAAGAGAGAGAGAGAGAGAGATGCATGTTCATTGACAAATTTAATTCACCAAGTCAAACTAATAGGGCTTTCATCCTAAGTCCTATTCTCACAGGATTAGTTTGACATGAGGATGTTTTAGAGAATCCCCACAAATCAAATCAATATGTCTTAAAGGATTGATAATCATAGGACATACATTATGAAGTGATTATGGAGAAATACTTTTGATTAAATGTTCCTCCATCAAGCTTTCTTTACTCAAGAAATCTTTAAATTCAACAACATTATATTGAAACACTTGAAGAAGGCTGGAATCTTCATGTAGCAAAGTTACTTATTATAGTGGATGGAATCATGTGCATAAACAGATACACACATGTGCATAAACAGATACACACGCACACACATACATTCACAGTAATCCTACGTATGACATATACTCACACAGTAGACATATATACGCATGCATGCACATGCACACACACAGGCACATAAACAGGCAAACACACAAGTACATGCACGCACACACACACACACACCCACACACATAACATAAACATGTACATGCACACATGCACACAATTCAAGAATTTCTCAGAATTATGAACAGGCAAGATGGAGGCGGATGGTGCCGCCTCACTCTGCTACTGGAGGATCAGGCTCACTGCAACTGTTATGGATGTTATAGCCTACTGAATAGATGGCAGGAAAGCACAGCACATGTGAATTTCTAAATGAAGAGTGAATAAATGCACTTGCTTAATTGACAACAAGTTGTCGATGGTTATTTATGCAAGCTTGTGTAGCCTAAACCAGACATACCTAGGCCTAGCCAAATTTATCCTGGTTGTAGATAAAGCAGGATATTAATTTCCCAACATTTTGCCAGATTAGGCTAATAGTGGTTTATTGAGGTTTAATATCAATTGAAATAGCATTGAAATCACATTGATCTTTAGTTTGGTTGTAATTTCTACATTGTTTCAACATTCATTTTAGTGGAAATACTGCTGAAATACTGTTGATCTGTAGTAAGAATTTCAATATTAATGAAGGGTGCAAAAGTAATGTAGCCTAGAATCAATGTTGCAGTGTGACGTTGATTCAATGATTTTAACGTTGAAAAAGTTATTTTGATTTAACACAGATTCAATGAATAATTGTTATCTGGGTGCAGAAGGAGCAATCATCAACACCAACTGAAAGCCCCGTTTTGCAGGTAGCCTATTGCATTGCATACAATTAGGCTTTCTCTGAACTACATTTTCCAAAGGCCAGCTTTTGTGCTTGTGTCACAACTTCAGAACGGCTTGACGCACATGCTTCAAATTTGGTGTGAACATTTGTATGGACTCAACTCAAGTTCAAACCCACCTTGAGTGTGATATCAAGAATGCCTGACACACAAGGTTTTTTGGTAAGAAGGTTTGTATGAACTCAAAGATTAAGTGATTCAATGTTTTTTTCAGCAATCTCCCCACCAACATTAAGCCAGCAGCTTTCCATCCACTATTGTAATTCCTCTGGCATTACATTTCTAGTTATACTTGCCATTACAAGATTTGATATTACTATTTTATTTCCTTTGTAAAATTCTCCATAAAGCTAGAATAATTATTAGTTTTTTATTAATTCATTTTTATACAAGTCTGGTAAAAGTCTCATTTTCAATATTAAACAATATTTTTGCTTTGTTCACCACATTGTGATAGCTTGCTAGTCTGATAGTAGCCAAGCTGAATAGCCTAGCTCATGCTATAAGTGAGATAACAATGCTAACAGTGAGCGGAACAATTTCTGACTTCGTTTTGCTACCTGGAGCTCTTTTGTGAACCTGTGAGACACTAATGATTCTGTTGTTATCAGTCTTCAGTAGCTTGTTTCATGCTACTTGGAGCTCTTTTGCGAACCTGTGATTCTGTTGTTATTAGAAATAAATGGCTGGGAGTCATAGAGACGTAACAGCTTTGCATTATCATTACACAACAGAGAGAAGGTACATAACTACTAAATTCAGATGGAAGTTATGCAACTACAGGTGTGGGTTCTCTGTACATACTTGAGTGTCTTCAGTTCACAGTCAGGATCCTCCAGTCTAGCAGATAACAGCTTCTGTCCTGATTCACCAAGATGATTGTAGCTCAGATCCAGCTCTTTTAGACTGGAGTGGTTTGATGTCAGAGCTGAAGCCAGATAACTGCAGCCTTCCTTTGATATTAGACAACCAGACAACCTAATGGACAGAGAGAGAGTATCAGTCGTGATTTACATAGTAATGATGTTTGTAACTACTGACAATGCCACAAGTGAAACCAGGTTACATCCTGGTGGAAGAATGTTTTTTTGCTGGCTAGCACAGTCTTTTTCTTTTCCAGAGAGCAGTCAAGCACTCTTGAACTTTTACAGTTCAAGTTTTAAAAGATAAATCTTGGCCAAAAGAGATGATAGTCAGACTAAACAAGCATACTGTAATTTGACAAATATGACACGAGTGGGAGTGGTTTTGGCAAATTATCTTGCCACAGATTTTCTTATCCATACAGGTGTTTATCAACTACTTTAAATTCCATTTATGTGAATGTTAATATTCCACTGTGTGCCTTCTCAAATAGGACTTTTATTTATTAAGTACCCTAATTTAACACCTTAATATCTCCAGTTAACCAACCTTAATATCTCCAGTTTAGAATCAGGACTAACCAATCCTTTAGAGAGATGATGGATTGCAGGATCTTCAAGGTCATTGTGACTTAAGTCAACCTCTATCAGGGAGTATCCTGGCTGTAGAAGAATTTCACAGGATTTCCCACTGATGTTACAGTTGGCAAGTCTGCAAAAGAAAATAATAGAAAAGCAAATTACATTGACAAAGTAAAATGAATACCTAATATACTACTATTTCAAATGTATCAGTATTAGAAAACTAGATGCACTGTCCTGTTTAGATGTAAATTTGTTAAGCTATATAAACTATACTATACAAATATAGTAGCGATGCAGCATGTCAGATTTCATGAATGTGGACCTTTACAAGACAAGATATTTGATCAGGTATGTATTGAGAGAGTAAAATGTGTGTTTTAATTACAATATCTATTTTCTAATTAATTTTGTTTATTCTCCATCAGGTTAAGAGGGGTACACTCTTTTTATTCTCCATCAGGTTAAGAGGGGTACACTCTTTTTATTGCAACTAATAATCAGACAAACAGAAAAACTAAAATGTAAATTAAAAAAGAATGCTATGATTTTCAAATTTACAAGAATGCTATGATTTACAATGCTATTTATTTTTGGGGTGTTATAATGAAGTCTATTAACCTCAGGATCTGCAGTTTACAGTGGGGACTAGTGAGTCCTGCAGAAAGAAGCTGAACTCCAGAATCTCCAATGGCATTATGACTTAGATCGAGTTGCATCAAAGAGTTAGGAGACTGCAGGGATCTTGTCACCGTTTCACAGGAGATGCCACTCAGTTTACACCCATCAAGACTGGAAGAAAGAAATCACACATTTCAATAGTAACAATGTGTAGGTGGTGGGGTGCAGTGCCCATGCCACATTCAAAGCACAACTAGAATATATTTTATTAAACACTCCAGATGTAGACAGATGGGTGGTGTGCTTTGCATCATTCTACCCACACACATTTTATCACATTTTATCAGTGAAAGTGAAAAGTAAATACTAAATGAACTAAATAAGCAATTCCCGATGTGATTTAGCCAATGCTGATCATGTTGATCAAGACAATACCTAAAGTATTCACTGCACTGCATGGTATATTTTGTTGAGTATTACAGCAAATCAATGCATGAGATCATGTTTATTTCTAAGTAACTGTATTTCCATGTACATACTGTGCTGTTCTGAAGCAACTCAGGACTGGGAGCAGTCTCCTGCGTCCCTCATCTGATGTGTTGTATCTCTTCAGGTCAAAGTCATCCAGCACCTCTTCAGACATCAAAAGCATTTGGGCCAGTGCTGAACAGTGAGTAGGGGATAATGTGTGTCTAATGCCCTCTGGTGATTTCAGATTGTACTCTTTAATTTCGTCATGAATGGAATGATCATTCATTTCAAATAAGCACTGCAAAAGACTGATGCATCTTTCAGGGGAGAGATCCTCTTTGTTGATCTCCTTAATGTACTGAGACATTTCCTTGATGCTGCCTGAACTGTTGTGTGTGCAGTCCAGGAAATCTTGCAAAAGTATCTGGTTGCTTTCCAGACAGATGCCCAAAAGGAAGCGTAGGAAAAGATCCAGGTGTCCATTTCTACTTTCCAACACTTTTGATATTGCGAGCTTCAGTAACCCTTCTAAGCAGATGAGTGAGCCGAGACTTCTTATCAGACAGCTGTATGAAACAAAGGCATGGAGTGCCGCCAGAAACTCCTGGATGCTCAAATGCACAAAACAAAAGACCTTCCTCTGGTGAAACATAGATTCTTCTTTGAAGATCTCAGTGCACATGCCAGAGTACTGTATGGCCTTATCAACATCAATGCCACAGTTTCTCAGGTCTTCCTCATAAAACATCAGATTGCCATTTTCCAGATTATTGTAAGCCAGTTCTGCCAGCTTCAGTATGATGTCACTCTGTGATTGCTTCTCTTCATTTGTCTCAGTTCCACTTTCATACTTTTGATTCATCCTGGTGGTCTGGATGAGCAAGAAGTGTATAAACATCTCAGTCAGAGTTTTGGGGATTTCCTGGGTGCTGTCCCGTTCCAGCATCTGTTGCAGCACAGTAGCTGCAATCCAACAGAAGACTGGGATGTGACACATGATGTGGAGACTCCTGGATGCCTTAATGTGTGCAATGATTCTATTAGCCTGATTCACATCACTGATTCTCTTCCTAAAGTACTCCTCTTTCTGTGGATCATTAAACCCTCGTACTTCTGTAAACTGGTCGATGAAACAAGCAGGAATTTGACTGCCCGCTGCAGGTCGTGAGGTTATCCAGATGAGTGCAGAGGGAAGCAGAGTTCCCTGAATGAGGCTTGATATTAGAACATCCAGTGGTGACGCTTGTTTTACATCAGATACCAGTAGATCTTCATGGAAATTTAGTGAAATTCGACTCTCATCCAAACCGTCAAAGATGAACACAATCTGACCGTTGGTGTATTCTTCACTGTTCAGCTTCTTCAGCTCAGGGTGGAAGTCAGTCAGTAGGTTTTGAAGACTATACACATCATCCCTGACTAAATTGAGCTCACGGAAAGACAGTGGGATTATAAAGTTTATATTGTGATTGGCTTCTCCATCTACCCAGTCAAGAATGAACTTCTGCACTGAGACTGTTTTTCCAATGCCAGCAACACCTTTGGTCATCACAGTTCTGATGTGCCTCTCCTGTCCAGGTAAGGGCTTGAAGATGTCATTGCAGTTGATTGGTGTGTCTTCTGTGGTTTGTGTTCTGGATGCTGACTCTACCTGCCAAACCTCATGTTCCTTATTCTCCCTTTCCCTCTCTCCCTCTGTGATGTAGAGCTCTATGTAGATCTCTTTGAGAAGTCTCTGGTCATCGGGCTTATTAATACATTCAGATATACCTTCAAACTTCCTCTTCAAAATGGCTTTATGATTCTGTTCAACGTCTCTTTGGACCCCATCGTCTGTTTTTCATCATTAGCAATAAACAAAGAAGTCTATTAGTATGTTTGAAAATACATCTTAATATTGCCTTTTATTTGTACAACCTTCAACAATCATGGACACTCCAGATACAAACATTTATTTGATAAATTGAAGTGCAATACTGTATGTCTAAGTACAAGGTTTTGTTGGATTGTGACAATGATTTTATTTATTTGTATAGATTATTTTGCTGGTATAAACTTCTAAGATATCAAACTTCTATTGTTCATGTTGATAATTTTGAATCTGAAATGGGGAGATAATGGTGGTATTTTTATTATTATTTTGGCTGGGGTGCTTCATTAAATCAGATGGATGGATCTTCAGGAGTATTTTTTAGCATATTCTGTGTTATAGCTATGAACACATACAATAGCTCAATTAAAAGGTGAGATTTTAAGCTCTCGGTGGGTGCAAACCGTGTATTTCTACACACCTCTGTTCCTGAGAAATCCCAAGCTAAACAGTGGCTAGTTTTCATCAAAATCGCTGTTTTTTTTCTAGAAATGGAGATATAACGTCTTTCATGAAATATGAAGTGTTGCCTGTTACTTACTTGTGTAAACTTTCCGGGAAGTAATCAGCGAGACCTGGCGAGACTGCCACCTAGTGATAGACCCACGAAAATGGCCTGGTTTTGATCTGATGTGCATGCGTCACTGATTCGACCCGAAGCGGCAACCGAGTTATGATAAAATGTCCAGATTGTGCATTTTCATGAGTTTCACGATCGTCATATATTTTATTTCCATAAGGTGTGTTAGAGTGACTAGTTTCGTAATTTAAAAAAAAAAGCTAAAAACGTAATATTACGTTTTTGGCACTCAACGCATGGGAAGGAAAAACGTAATATTACGTTTTTGGCCCTCAATGATTTAATATCTCATAAATCATCAGGAATTGACATGAGTTCATAGTCTGTTATTCGTGACCTCATACATGGACAATACATCACCTAAAGCATTATGTACAGTGGGCACAACATTATGAATTATGATTAATTATGCAGGATAATGATGATTTCTTTTTCTACCAAAAATGTGGTCACCCCTGCTCAAATTCTCTGAACACATGTCATTATTCATCACTTTAGTTGAGGGGCCACAGACATGATGAACTCATGAGCGATTAATTTTAAATTCATGTAATCATGATGATCATGCTGATGAAATCATAAATCATAATGATGTATCCACCGTGCCGAATGCTTTAGTTGATGTGTTGTTCATGCATGAGGTCAGGAATGATAACTCATGTCAATTTCTGATGATTTATAAGATATAAAGGACTAAATTAATGTATAAATCATGAATTAATTAATGCATGAATTCATGATAATTCATGTATCCTTACTGTAAATTGTTACTCTTTGTTCAAATTTTGCTGTGTAGGTCTCCTAAAAGACTGGTGAGCAATATATGTATAATTTTTGTAAACGTTATAGTTTGAGATATTAACGAAAAACAAACGTATTTTTCCCCATTTCCCCCTTTGCATCAGGCATTATGACATCATAAAGTTTAACCTGTTCCAACTGCCAACTGTTCAACTTCCTTTTTCTCTCAGTATATCTCTCCATTCAACTAATAGAGATACAAGGCATCTTCCCTACAACTTTTTCTCCATTTATCTACTTCAAACCATTCATCCATCCGTTAAACTATCAATCTGCCTATCAACATTCATTAAACACTGTCTATCAACATGCATTAAACTAACTATCAGCATCAATTAAACTATATGCCTGTAAACATTTATTAAACCATCCGTCAATCAACATTCTTTCTTCAGGAAGTTCCTAACCTAGGGAGTGGGAATTTTCAGATGGGGGTGGGTAGTCAGCACCCTATATGGCTCTGGGGGTAGTAATACTCAAATGTCTCTTGTGACGTCTCAATAAGGGAAATTTCTGACAAGCTCACAGAACAACATTAATTAGCTTGTAGTAGTATGACACCAAAACTTCTTCATGCCATTTTAACTGTAGACATATACAAATAATTATTAAATGTATGATTACCTAAATGGAAGTTATTTAACATAATCAACCCTGCATAATAAAATGACCTCCCATCAAATAGTTATGGCCATACAAAGTTCCTTCATTGCATTTTTGCAAAAGTAAAAACATCAGGGAACCCTCACCTATATTTGTCCTAATGACTTGTGTATGTTGAGAGTGCCGCTGTTTGCAGGTTTCCACAGGACGCTGTAGAGAAGGTTGTGTTCTGCATGTCTTCCCACACTGGGGACAGGCTTGGTCTCCTAGTAGTCCAGGCTGCTCCCAGTGACTGCTGATGCACTGCCTGCAGAAACTGATTCAGTGTAAGGTTGTGTTACTAGGGCTGTCAAAATAACTGATAAATTTCGATTAATTAATTTGAGAAAAATTAACTAATTAAAAAAAATAATGCAGATTAATCGATTCCGTATGACCTTTGACCCCGAGCCATTGTAGTCAGTAACCATTAAACTGTAAAAAGAAGGAGAGAGAAGAAAATGTGCTGCCTAGATCATTGATTGGAACATTTACTTTTAAAAAAACGGCCTGATGGTGTTGATTAAAATAAAGTCCTCTGCAGTGTCTGCAGCAAGGAATTTGCATATCACTGGAGTTCATCAACTCTAAAGTCGCACATCAATGCAAAGAAATAGTGTTGACATTGAGGGGAGTGTTAATTATCTAGGCTAGGTTATATCTGTAGCCTGAAATACCTTGTATATGAAAAAAAACTTCTTCCCGAAGCATTTTTGAATTTATTTCCTCAGCATATTAGGTCATATCATAGATTATTATGGCCATTATTAAAATAATAATAAAAAAGTTTTTGAACTTTAATGTCACTAATACTGATTATTCAATGATTAATTTGAATTTAAATATTTAAAATACTTTCACAGCAAATATTATATATGTGATTAATTTAGATTAATTAATCACAGAGTATGTAATTAATTAGATTATTTTTTTTAATCGATTGACAGCCCTAGTAAACACTAATGAGCCACTGTTCACCTGACCTCTGTCTGCCCAGGGAACTATTGAGCATAAACGCACAAAAAATGGCTGGCGTAGTCTATGGCTTGTGGCAAACACATGCAACCACATTTTGAACCAGAAGAACAGCTAGTGGAACTGACTTTGTATTATTCACATGATGTATTCTTCAACATGATGTTTCAAAAATGTTAGCCTAGTTGATGAATAGCTGCTTATGTAATATTTTGCCCCTGCCCCCGCCCTAAAGTCAACATTATTAAGATACAAACATGTAAGTTAAATTACCCATCTGAAAATGTACTCAAGTAAAAGTGTGTGTGGGGGGGGGGGGTAGATATATGTGATCTACTTTAAGCTTGAGCAAAAGTTGATTTTCCAATTTAGTTTCACTCATCCTTGGTCGCTTTGCAGTAGGCCCGGAGTGGGTATTCGGGAGAATCGGGAGAATTCCCGGTGGGCCGCTTCACTTCTGGGCCGGTCGAGGGAAAAATATTGACATTTGCCACGTTAATCTATCTTCTCTTAAAGTTGGCTACACACGTTCGCATTCTATGCCTAACACCGCAGCCTTTGCATGGGTTGTTCTCCCCTTCCAAGAAGAGTTAATTGGTTGGGTCCATTTAGCCTGTTTTTTCTAAAAAAAAATTCTCATTTACCAGCCGGGCCGGCCTTAAGCGTCAGGGAGGATGGGTGGTAGAAAGAGGCCATGAGGGACTGAAAAAAAAAGGTAAAAAATACGAAAAGTATTGGAGGAAAATGCTGCCAAATATGCCAAGCTTCCAGCTTTTGTTTTGAAGAAGAAGACATAAGTGGCAACTGTTAAAGAGAGATAGCCTTATATTATAGCGGCATAATTATTGGGCTAATAGGCCTATGGACGTTGTAGCGTTGTCAACCTATTCGCAAGCAACATATTAAATTAATTAAATTATTAGCCTTTTTATATCATCCAATATGGCGATTCATAGACTTTGCAAATATTATGCAAATATAAAGTTATTTTATGTAAGAACAGTAGGCTATGACAGCAGTAGGCTACATGATCAACCTATATGCCTTGTTTGCTCAGAAGTGGGTGTCGTAAAGGAGAAAATCACCAAACAACATGATAGCTGACCCATGCAGAAAAAAACATGTAAACAATACAGTAGTTCAATATGCCTCTTAGTGGAATTGTGGGATACATTTCAAATGCTTTATTTCTTCCTTCCTGTTTTTGTTAACTTATCAACCTATAATTGTGGAATAGTGGAATATTGGTAGCCTATAATAAAAACTACGTGATCGTAAGAGCTGAAATTATTATATTTATCCAAATTCCACCACCGCTAAAAAAGTGGGCCGGTCTTGGGCCTGAAACTCCCGGGCTGAAAAGTGGCCCCACTCCGGCCCTGCTTTGCTTTGAACAGTAATCCAGCAAAAGTGAAAAGCCGTTCACTGGCAGACACCCTTGCTGTCTCTTATACTAGCCAAAAGGCAAGGAGGGTTCGGGGGCATGCTCCCCTGTGACGGAAATTTTGAAAAATAACCCCTTAAATGATGACTTCTGGTGAATATTGTAGAAACTAATTGACTTAAAATATATCATCTTAGAATATTGTAGTATCTCACAAAAGGCCAGAGTTCAGTTAAAGCGATGGTTCGGAGTAATTTCACCCTAGGGTCCTTTGCACCTAGCCTAGAAATCTAGACATTTGCTGCCAGGGCTAGTCTAGCAACTCTCCATTGACAATGTGAGCTCCAGAAATCAAAACTTAATCTGGCATTGAAATCGTGTATAGAGTCATTTGTTGGGCTTAACATAATGATTGATGGCAGAGTTGCAACGGTTTGGCTTGAATTCCCTGCTACTTGAAAACAAATATCCTATTGCGTCCTATTGCGTGCAGAGGGAATTTGAAAGACAACTGATTATCCCGCACCTCGGACTGAGCACTGCGAACGGTGAGTGCCCGGACCCTACATTTTAATGTGGGTCTGGCTCGCCAGGCTACTTTGCACCATGACCCCGAGCCAAACACCCTCCCAGAACCTTTTTTCATGGTGCAAAGGACCCTATGGTGAAATTACTCCGAACCATCGCTTTAACGGGTTAGAAATCAAAATTAGGGGAAATAACTGCTTATAAACTTATTTCCAAGGAAAGGTGACCACAAATGTCAAAACAAGAAATGGTGGTATAACAACAAGGTGTTAAACTGCTTGAATATCTCTGATATTGTTAGGGCTAAAATTATCTGAGACAACCCATTGAAAGAGCAAAACGTACACTTTTCTAGGTTATGCATGTAATAGGAGTTATCTTGTGATCCACCGTCATCTCCATCTCTTTCAGAAAAACATGTTAAATTACAGATTTAAAAAAAACTACTTAAAAAATACAAAATACACAAATACACTACTTAATACAGTAATGTGAGTGAATGGTTTTAATTACTTTCCAGCTCTCTCTCTCTCTAGAGAGAGAGAGCTGGAAAGTAATTAGAGATATTCTCTAGAGAGAGAGAGAGAGAGAGAGAGAGAGAGAGAGAGAGAGAGTCTAATGTAACTCACTTTGGACTTGATGGGGCTGATTCATTGCTGAAGTGGGGATGAGGACTCATAGATCGGTTGGTCTTCACAGACATATGGCTTGGAACTGGAGAGGGAATTCTCTTCATCTGCAGGCTAGAAAAACAAGGACACAGAAACGATGAACACACACATAAGAACACTCATATACGTCATTTCTGAGTGCTGGCAAATCCCTAGTAGCACCATTAGTACAGGTGATGCACTGACTGCTCAAACAGTTCTTTTACCCCCCCCCCCCCCATACACGTACAAAGGTGAAAATATGCTTTTTTTCTACAATGAGCTTCTCTTGAGTAGCACAGATGTGTAATGCTATTTTGAGCCGTTAGTCAGTGGCTTAAAGAAGCAATTTACTTTGGCGTATTAAAATTTCCCCAATTTTGCCCCGGCTATTTTGTTGTCAATGCAAATTCTGTTATTACACAAAATTGCACAGATTGACATTGTTTTGGTCCCAAAAGACAAATGAAAGTTATCAACATCCAAAATATAGACATGCAGTTGAAAAACACCAGAGGTCTATGTGAAGTCCATACTCTCAATTCTATTTTACAGTCCTTACTTTAACCCTTTAACCTTGTTATGTTTAAACTTGACTGATTTAGTAGCCTGACGAGCCAGACCCACATTAAAATGTTGTAGGGTCTGGGCATTCACCGTTCGCAGTGCTCAATCCGAGGGGCGGAATAATTGGTTGTCTTTCAAATTCCCTCTGCACGCAATAGGACAGCGCTATGAGTCCCATGCGTTTTCCACCAGCGGAGCTAGTTGGCTAGTTCAAACTTTTGCCAACTTAATAAAAGCTTAACTTGTGTCACACTGTTCGCCAACAGCAACATTATCTTATTTGTTTTCAAGTAGCAGGGAATTCAAGCTAAACCGTTGCAGCTCTGCCATCAATCATTATGTTAAGCCCGCCTAACGACTCTGTACACGATTTGTTTGGCCTGATAGAAGTTTAATTTTTTTCAAGCTCACAAACCAACGGAGAGTTGCTAGACTAGCCCTGGCAACAAATGTAATTTGCTGCCGCTAGGGTGCGTCTAGATTTCTAGGCTACTGATTTAGGGCTTGTGTCCACCAATCACGTTTTTTTTTGCACTGGCAGCGTCTATTTTCCTACGAATTTCGGCATTCACAGTGCTCAGCTCCCTCGGCATGGACGTTTGTGAGTGTGTGTGTGTGTTTGTGTGTGTGGTTGTGTGTGTGTGTGTGTGTGTGTCAGTGCACTTGTAAGAGAGAGAGAGATGCACCGTTTCTAGGACTAATAACTCACTTTGGACTTGATGGGGCTGATTCATTGCTGAAGTGGGGATGAGGACTCATAGATCGGTTGGTATTCACAGACATATGGCTTGGAACTGGAGAGGGAATTCTCTTCATCTGCAGGCTAGAAAAACACAGAAACGATGAACACACACATAAGTTATTTCTAAGTGCAACAATCTAATATGTTCATAATAAATGGCTTCCAGTGACCTCTTCCTTATCCCCAAGGGCTTGTGCCCACCAATCACATTATTTTGCACTGGTAGCGTCTATTTTCCTGTGAAGTTTAGTGTTCGCAGCTCTTAGCTCCCTCGGTGTAGACATTTGTGTGTGTGTGTGTAAGCGTGATTGTGAGAGAGAGAGAGAGAGAGAGAGAGTGAGTCTAATGTAACTCACTTTGGACTTGATGGGGCTGATTCATTGCTGAAGTGGGGGGGATGAGGACTCATAGATCGGTTGGTATTCACAGACATATGGCTTGGAACTGGAGAGGGAATTCTCTTCATCTGCAGGCTAGAAAGACTTTGACATTTTGACACCATTAACAGCAAGCAAACCCAGAGGAGCAGAATAACAGAGGGATATGTGTGATTGCATTACCCTCCTGTTGTATTTGCTTCATGTTTACTAGTTTTGTGTCCCCGGTCAAAAATGGCTGCTGCGTTATAACTTTTTATAAATCCATATAACACATCATCTAATATTAGACCTTTGTATCAACTAAAATTCTATTGGATAATACCAGTTTTGAACTTCCATTTGCTATTCTATTCTATTGAGGAAAGGTTCCAGTGGGGGCTGGGATAGAAGCAAAGAGGATGAGTGAAGTGTGTGTGTGTGTGTGTGTGAATGTACAGAAGCACAGGTACAGTCCTGATCAATAGGTCTGTGCCTGGCCTCATTTTTTTTACACTGACCATTATATCACCCATTAATTTCTAATGGCCGGTCACTTTTGACAGGGAATACACATGGGTGTTCTAAAATTAAAGACCCAAATTGTTATGAAAATGATCAAAATTGTGTTTGTGTGTTCAGATGCCCTGTGATAACAGTCATGATATCGGAATAGGGCCCCTCAGCCAAATAACATAGGTTATGTTATGTGATATGTCTTAATAGGGCCCCTCAATCATATAACATAGGTTATATTATTCACCCTGATATGTAAACGGGGCCCCTCAGTCAAATAACACAGGTTACACTATGTGTGATAATCATGCTTTGTAATTGCCATATTTTTTCACAGCAAGATGCCTTAAATGTGTTGATGGTTATATTTGTAAGTCTCAATCTGTCATTTATTTGCACAAAACTTGCCAGAAGTCCTAATTTTAAGGGGTTATTGCCTTTTAGCACAACCAACCGCGACCCAGCTAGAGGATAAACGGCAATTTTTTTTTTTTTCACTTCATGTGAGTGGTTCTGTGCAGAAATACATGAGCAGTTGATAGTCATAATTAGTGTTTAAAAGAGGAAGTAGAGGCTACATGTGTGCTAAATTGTAGCAGAACTAGTGACCGCCAACCAGACTCTGAAAAGGAGGACAAGTTGTCTATAAAGTGAGGACAAATTGGCCAAAATGAGGACACCCCCTAATGTCTGCTTATAGGCTTATTAGTTGTGAAACTGTAGCTAGCTGGCACATATGTGCATGTAGGACTATGTTGTGTATGTTAGCTTCCTTCCCGCCTTAAGAGATGTGCTAGTTGCAGCAGCCTCGGCTTTTAGCTCGATTGTTAGCACGCTCGACTCCCAAATCCAAGGTGTTGCTGTTTGTGGGGCGAGTGCATGACTGAGCGTGCAAATCAACACAAGGCATTGGTGCCGTGACCCGAATCAGGAGTGAGGTTTAGACATAAACATGCAATTTGTGTGCTACATGTTTACCACAGGTCTGCCAACTCACACATCGGCCGTGAGACTCTCATTTTATTGGCTCTCACACCACACCCCCCCTCGATTTCTCACGGTGAAATGTCAATCCGGTCGGTCAAATAGTCAGAATATATGAACAATATTTTTTAGAAATATTTTTAAAATCTCATTAACAACCTTGACAACATTGTTCATAGTGGCATTGTCCAAAAAAGTATTTAAATTGTGCCTCCTGATCTTAACTCACCCTGCATCAGTGTGTGCTGATACATAATCGTCCATGTCCTTATCATTCTCTGTGGGCAAACTAGACTCTGGTGTGAGTGTCTCACTGTGACCTGTAGCCTCCTCTGTCTCTTGAGAGACACTCATCCTAGCAGCAGTGGGAGAATCTCTTTAGGACTGAACAGAAAAAAAATGTAAATGTGTTTGCTTCAAAAAGAGCAGTCAGCAATACATGTATATGGATGACATTACATGGACACAGGAGTGAGTTCAAACAGTAAAATGCATCAATTGTGCTTATAGTTTTGAAAACATGACTACATATTGGGCAAGAAAAACAGGTTTACGATTGTAAAATCTGTAAATATTATGTTGGTAATGAAATATACTGAAGTGAAAAAGGTCATTAACATTTTCCCTCGCCCTTTTAACAAAAACATAAAAAGACTTATTTTATGAGTTTAGATATGAGCTCAATCCTTTATGAGTCAAGAAACTGTTATCACACCGTTGACATTTCCTTCAATGAGGCGCAACACATGAGTCATGAAGCACACCTAGCCTAGGCTATTTCAGAGAGTCAGAAAATACAGCCCTGGCAAGAGGAGGGAAATAAAATAATTAAAAAACAAGAAACACAACGAGAATGTGTTACACAAATAAGTTGTTTTGCCAAGGGTCTAAATTTAAATGTATAAGCAGGAATGTGGGTTGATTGAAAATTGCTCACTATAAAAAGCCAATACTTTCAATCACACATGAACAGCTGACTATGTAGCTCTCCTGCTTGAACAAGTCAGTGTAAAAAAACATAGGATTTTGCAAATATGTTAAGGATTTTTCATGTTGTAAAAGCAATGGTGGTTGTAAACTGTACTTAAACTGTTCTCTCAATTAGCTTATTTCTAATTCATGAATATATGCATTCAGGAACATCAGATATGGCCTATATGATTTTCCTTAAAAGCATTATGGTTGTGAACTGTGTTAATATTGGTTTCTCTAAACATCTCAATTACAATTTTTTTTTTAATCTAGTTCATACCATTTTCTTCTTACTCTCTCAGGGTACTTTGCTCCTCTGAGGGTAATTTTTAGCTCCACTACAAAAATATGTCTCCAGAGATGAAGAATGGATTGATTTAAAAAAATAGGCCTATGTTTTTTTATAGTGACCTCTTCCAAAATATTTTATTAGATCATTAGTTATAAGATGCCCACAAATCAATACATACAGTATTCTTCACTGCATATTTTAACAACAACATTTTGCACAGGATGGTGGATATCGATTAAATGTTGTCTGTAGTTTTTCAGTGAAATGTGTTACATTGCAATGCTATTATTATGCAGGTGTGTATTGCCTGCCAAGTATTCACTAAAAAAATCCATTAATAAAAAAATGTTGGAATGATCTATGATGTGGGATTCTGGTGTATAGATACATGACATATGAACAGACACATTAACATTTGTGTCTCTGTGTGTGTGTGTGTGTGTGTTTGATGTAGGACGAGATACAGTGGGCATCGCTTTCAAATGGCCACTTCAGTCGCGCATTACGCGGCGTGAAGCTGCGTGAAGCTTTAGTACCACTTTCAGCCACTGTGCGTCGCTCTGCCACTGTACATCGCTCTGTCAGTGGTAATTGTTACCGAGAGGAATCCCAGCCTACGAATTCAATAACAAAATAAATCGTAATTAAACATTACCTCGATTAAGGCTACTTGGGTATGGCTTAAGGCTTGACTACACGGTGGTAGCAAAAATCGAAATCTGCTTTTGATAGCCTACCGGTGCCGCTCCACAAAACGAAAAAATATCTTAATTTGCTGTCTATGTTATTGTCAGTGTTGGGGGTAACGCTAACTACATAAATCAAAACAGTGTCTTAATTTGCCCTACTTCTTGACTGCAATGTAGTCAATTGACTGCTTGACATGTCATTTTTATTTTTCTGTACAATAAACAAATACATCTGCTTATGCCGCAGAATTACATTCATATTTATTGACTGCAGACGCCACTTCCCTCCCCATATTCCAAGATTAAGATAGTAGCCTATACAAAAAAGCACTTCATACTATCATAAAAATTCGTTAAAACTAATAGCTATTTTGCAATTTGACAAAACACTGGTCCTCATTTTGCTAATGCTAGGACGATATGAGCCTGTTGCATTTAGTTAGATGTCCGAAGTCAACGCATGATGTTTGAAAACCACTGGCTTGTAATCACAATAATTTAACACAGGACAGTTGGATAGCCTACTGCATCATGTCCCCATGCCTACATTTTTGTGAGTAGCATAGAGATCGTTAAAAACAATAAAGTATGGCTCTCCGTTTGGGACATCGAAAAACGTATATTTTAATAGACTACCGTCGAAGATGCTGACTTGCAAAAGCCTCGGGATAACACGTTATCTCCACTATCATCAGTCAGGCCCCTTGATCAAAGTGGGGAATGAAATAAAAGTTTGAGAACCACTGGTTTAACAAGTTACCTGCAGTCCAGAACACACAGAATCTGTTGCAATATTCTGATGATCGGCAATGATATCGGCAAATGTTTGTTTTCCAAAGTAAGAATTTCACCTTCGACAATGAATAGCTCATTACACTTGTTACTGTTAAACGTAGGCGTACCTGGTATCATTACAAACATTATTCTGTGTCCTAAAACTGGCATATTTTATGGCATTGTGTCATGTAAGTTTGTTGCAAAATCAGACATGTGTGAGGTGGTCAGCGGGAGACAATTGAGACACACATTGGATTGTGTTATTACTTGAACATTCCACACTATCCACAGCTGTGGTAGGCCTAGGGGCAGGAGGATTACTGTTAGCGCAGGCTTTATATACATAAGGCCTTGAATGTTGTCTTGTTTGTGGAGCGCTTTGCTTCGAGTCTGTAATCTCAGCTTCATTGAAAAATGAGGGCTTCCCTCAATGACCCTCCGAGAATAAATAAAGGTTGAATGAATGAATGAATTAATGAATGAATGCAGGCTTGCCCAAAATAGGCTAAAGGCCTGTGGTTTGCGCAGCCTACAGTACGGCCTACGGAAAAAGTTGGCATGCATTGTTTCGCTCCCCGTGCACAGGGATTATTTGTCATATTATTAATCACATATGATTATTTGTGAAATTGTGCAAACAGGCGCAACACATTTGAAAAGGAAGGACTGGTAGCATGCAATCTCACGGGAAAGATTGATTTAAGAACGTAATCACAGTGTGTGGCTGTGGCGCGGGCGGAAGACAGCAATTGGCAGGGGAGGGTCATGTCTTTTTTAACAATTCTGTCGGAGGGTCATTGAACAATTTCTAGCAGGCAAGAGAGGGTCATGCAACTTTTGACTGAAGCACTCAAAATTCCTCCGGTGGCCCCTTCAATAAATAACGAACAGTCCCTAGATTGCTGCTGGGCTATATGTTTTGGTTCATGTCTGTTAACAACTCATTGCCATCAAACGCATAGCCTATCTCGCGGTTGCATCCATTACAAACAAACATGCAATGTGAACGTCTGGGATTGGGGAGAGCACTAAATGCTCTACTGAATAAGCACGAAGTCAAACCTTTAAATGAAAATAACTCTTTAATAATAATAATAATAATAATAATAATAATAAAAAAAACGCTAATGAAGTAAACTTGTGACAATCAAAAATCGTTTATCGCCTGTAACTCCGTGATAACAGGACGTAACAGGAAGGCATTTGGCTGAGCAAAGGAGGTTAATATGCTCTATATTTTGTCCAAATGATGTCTGTCTATCATCGTTGCACTCGGAGAAAACCAGAATGTTTAATTTGTCCTGCGTTTCTTCTAACGGGCTGCAAACGGATTCACTGCAGTTAACCAAATATTTCTTTATTAGGGCAGGGCAGGCATATTTCTGGCTATTAAATTATTTCTAAACCAGTCTGCTAAAGTCTGTAGTGAAGTCTGTGTAGGGTTTTCCAGGCTCCATTTCTTTTTACGAGACCCTGCTCACTTGAGCCATCTACCGGTTGTTTGGGTTGTTGCAGCATCTCACTGGAAAAATACAAATTAAAGCCGCGTGATACCGCGTGATACCACGAGTGAAGCTGGCCAAGTCGAAGCACTGCCCACTGTAACTATCCTAGTGGAATTCTTTATGTAGTGAAGACATTGACTACAAGATTGCTACACTTTTTAAACAATTTGGTAAGAGTTTAATGTACCAATTTAAGTTTAATTTCACTACTAATTACATGTACGCCCCTGCTGGAAGTCGTAAGTCAACAAACCTTTTCCTGACACACTCAAAATTATACAAATGGTGAAGGTCTGGGTATTCAGACTAGTACCCAGGTTACACACTGTCAGGCAATACCATGTTTTGATAAATAAATCACTGAGACCACAGTATAAATATGTCAAAGACCCTACTTGGGTGTGAATGTTTTCAACAATCAGTGTTTGTGCACTGTAACTAGTCCAAGCAGGCATACTCTTAAACATACTCGTCAAACTAAAGAGGTTTAACATCTGATTGAAATGAAAAGGCATTCCCCACATTATTATTGCCACAATAGTTAGAAAAAAGAAATTATATATACATTAAATATGACAAAACAAACTTACAGCACTTGCAAGCGTTGTTTCATGGGACTGTTTGTGAAATCCACTCCATTGGCACTGTCTAATGGCTGGCTGAACTGGCTGAACCACTTCAGTCAATGACGTTAAATACACTGAGCATGTCATGAAACTGAACTTAACCCTTTCACTTCCTCACAGGAATGCAGATAAACACATGCATTTACAGGCAATGTGACTTGTATATAATTATTCCAGACTTAAGTACAGTAATTGAGTAAATGTACTCAAGTAATGTCCACCACTGGTCATGTGTCCAATTGTGTTTAGAATTTTTTAAAATATGACTACAGAATGTGCAGGAAAACATGTTTATGATTGTAAAACCTATAAATATCATGCTGGTAAAGTGAAATAATATATGAAAGTGAGAAAAGGTAATTAACATTGCCCATGCCCTTTTAACAGAAACATGCAAGTACTTATTTTATGAGTTTAGATATGGGCTCAAACCTTTATGGCTGAGGACTTTGATAAAATATGAAGTAACATTAATAAATCATGTGGTTGCAAAGAGACATAGGCGGGTACAAATATATCCTGAGTTTGGGGATTGCCAAACTGGTTGAACAAGTTTGTACTTGTTTGTACTTCCAGTAGATTATATGTTAACTCTACCCTGTCTTGTAGTCGTTTATATCTGTGTGCCTGGCCGTCACAACCAGGTAGGCAAAGCAGACAATTCTCAAATGTCCTGAGCTGAGAGGGGGCCCCCGAGAATGGCAGCAATGACTATTGTGTCTGCACTCCTTTAAATTCTATGATCGGACATTTACATTTGCAGGAAACTGCTATCACACCGCTGTTGACATTCCCCCAATGAGGCCCCAGACTGTCAAAGGTTTGTTATTTCAGAGCACACCTAGCCTAGGCTATTTCCGAGAGTCAGAAAATACAGCCATGACGAGAGGAAAAAAAAGTGAGAATTTGTTATACTAAGTAAGTTGTTTTGCCAAGGGTTTAAATTAAACCATTTGTAGCAGGCTATCGGCAGGATTGTGGGTATATTGTCAACTGCTCACAATAAAAAGCTAATACTTTCAATCACATAATATGAACAGCTGATAATATGTAGCTCTCCTGCTTGAACAAGTCAGTGTACAAATTAAAACATAGTATTTTGCAAATAGGCCTATGTTTAGGATTTTTCATATTGTAAAGCAATGGTGGTTGTAAACTGTGTTTAAACGGTTCTCATAACTGCTAAAAAAAAGAGATAGTGTTAGCCTCTTTCTAATCCACGAATATATGCATGCAGGAACATCAGCCAGTGTTATTCTTTGTCCAACTGTGAGCACACAAGGTTCCATTATGGTTAGTGTAAATCTCATGCATGTGGCGTGATAACCTCAGGGGCAGACAGGCCTGCACTCTGAAACTCACTCACCACAGTATTGGATGTGCTAGCCGCTAGTTGGTTTATTCCTGTATTCTTTGTGTGAGGGCTGTTAGTGGATTACAAATGGTGGTCTCTAAGAGGCAGTGATGTTAGCCCCAGAGTGAACTAAGCGAACTTGGATAAAACATAACATTTCGCTGCTGTCGGGTGGAAACCTTGTATCTGCAAATCCATTAGTGTTTAAAAACATATATTGTTTACACAAAATATTTCAACATTGCGTTGTCAAAAAACAAATATTACGAGGTTTCCATTTGTTTCTAATTCAAAGAGAGACTGTGAGTTATATTTGGCAAAATTGTAAACAGCATTAATAAAATAATAATACAATAAGTGGAAGGCATGTTGAAAGTGTACAGTGTACATATGGTGCCCCAATTACTGTAAGTCCAGGATGCCCCCTACTGGGCATGTCTGCATGTGCATATGTGAATGGATTTGTCCTGTAAAAAGTTCATATATTGTTGCATAATACAGTCTGTTCATATATATATATATGCATGCATATAACTGTCTTCGTTGACTGACACCTTGGTGAAGTTAGTTACACTTTGCCAATGAGTTCAAATAATAGACGAGTGCAAATGCGTGAAGGCTATGCTAGGTTTTAGTAAAGCATGGTTTAAGAATGACTATTTCATACGGTCTCGCAAGCAGCCTCCTTCAAATGCGCCGTTGAATGCCAAAATACCAATGCATTTATTTGACATATCGTGCTTTGCGCCGTTAAAGGGAATGCCAGATGCCATTCTCATTGGTTTAAAATGATGTTACGCCCCAAACACACCCATATGACTGATTAAAAAACCTAGGAACACCTTGTTGCGCCATGCGCTCCACTTTTGATAACGAAACGCCTCCCAATGTGAACTGGACATCCTACTAAATTGGAATAGACTTTTGACGAGTGACAATGCACTTTAGAATGTCATGATAGGGCCCATAGTCTGACAGAAGCCGTTGTGTTCTTTGGAGAGACTGGATGAATAGGATAATAATAATAATAATAATAATAATAATAATAATAATAATAATAATAATAAAAACACCTAAAGAACAATGCAATTATGTGTTTACATATCTGCACATACACATATTGTAATCCATGTGCAGCAGATCTGTGACTTCTGAGTAATGAGTAATACTTACACATGACGTTGAGCTTCACTGGTGTGGATGGGTGTCCTTAATGGCCTTTTAGAGCACAGGAATAATCTCCCTCATCTTCAGCACTGACTCTCTGGAGGAGAAGCTCAGAGTTGCCTGTTTGTTCACCAGGTAACTCTTCTCCATTCTTTCTCCATACCACTGTGGGGTTGCTATTCAATCTACATGAGTTATTACAGGTCAGCCTCAACCACTGATTCAGGAACCCAGAGAGTCAGATCTAAGTGGGAAAAGAGGAGTTTAGTGAGAAGTATGTTTCTTGGTGTGCAGGTGATCATGCCTTGTTGATGGCTGTTAACAAATAGCATTAATGTTGAATCATGGCAGATTCACCTGTGACTGACAATTGTACAGCAGAGCAGCTCTTCCATTTGTCAATTGCTGTGTTTGTTAGAATCCTTGCTCTATATTCAGCACTGTCTGCTATCTTCACACCAGTGAGTTTTAATGTGCAGTCATTCTTATTGGTGCCATCTTTCTTCCAAAAGTACTCCACTCCGCTCGTCCATTGTAAGATGAATTATAAAAAATATCAGAGGGCTCTTTTTCTTTATCAGCATTAATGAACCAGAAGACTTTAGTTGCTTTTTTACCAGCAGAGGGAGTGAGAGAGCAGAGCATGACCACTGATGATCCAGTCACAGCACAGATGTGGTGGTGAGTGAGTTTTACCCAATCAGTTCCAGGACAACCTTCTGCACTACTCTCACTGAGGACATCTGAAAGATGGATCAGATTATGGAGTTATTATTACATCAAGGCAGTATTTTCTGTGACACCTCAGACATGCAACAGTGCTAATGCCTTTCTCCCTTCAAGAACAGTGTAATGTGTTTGTCTAACAGAGAAAGAGACACTATATTACTACATAGTGCTCTCGTCCCAAAAACACAAATAAGCTTTGTTCACATAAGGCATACTGTATTTCTCTTTTCAAATCATCAAAACTAGGTATAATGACCAACATAAGAGGAACTGACATCATCATCGTCACAAATCCTTGTAAGCTCTGAGATAGTATGCATTTAAAAAAATGTACATGATTATTCCATGATACTTAAACTTTAAGTAAATATTATGTATGTACTGTATATTGTGTATCACACAGTACATTTAGTTTGTGATTCTCTGTGAGGAGTGTATGTTAATGTTTCTGTGTGTGCTTGCTTGTTTACAAGGAGGGAAAGGTCATTAACGTTGTATACAGTAAGTATAAGTATAAATATATATACTCTTTTGATCCTCTTTTTGTGAGGGAAATTTGGTCTCTGCATTTATCCCAATCTGTGAAACACACTCAGCACACAGTGAGGTGAAGCACACACTAATCCCGGCGCAGTGAGCTGCCTGCATCAACAGCGGCGCTCGGGGAGCAGTGAGGGGTTAGGTGCCTTGCTCAAGGGCACTTCAGCGTACCTTCTGGTCGGGGTTCGAACTGGGAACCCTCCGGTTACAAGTACGAAGCGCTGACCTGTAGGCCACGGGTGCCGTTGCTCATTTACACTTCCTACACTGCTTGAAGAGTTTAGTGCATACTGTAAGCAACCGCTTGCTATGAGAATATTTTTTAATAATATCTTACTGCTCAGTTTTAAGTACACAAAAAGCACACTCTAATGGTACTGCACAGTGTTAAGTACACAAAAAGCACACCCTAATGTTACTGCTTAGTGTTAAGTAAAAAAAAAATCACACTCTAATGGTACTGCTCAGTGTTAATGTAATGTTTAGTAAGACAGAGCAATGATCAGCTATCTGTAAGAAATGCCGGGTATATGCAACCTGGATTGGAGTATAAAAGGCTAGATCATGCTACCTAATGCTTCACACAATGGCATTAATTAAATAATACATAAAAGGGGACAGCACCCTTTTTGGGGTTAATCACTCAGAAGACTTAGTCACTGTGTGACCAGCAGGGGGTTAAGAGAGCAGGGCATGACCACTGATGATCCAGTCAGGGCACAGATGTGTTGATGGCTGAGGGTTACCCAATCACTCTGGTCGTTTGTGTCTCTTGCACTCTGGGCATCTGCAAGATACATCATATTAAATGGAATATGGAGGCATGTATGGACGCATATGTCCACTTCACTCCAGTGAGTTTTAATGTGCAGTTGTTCTTATTGTTGTTCTTATCCCAGTAGTACTGAACACGGCCTGTGTAAGATGGGTTGTCATAGAGATCAGGGGGTTCAACACCCACTTTGGGGTGAATCACCCAGAAGACTTTAGTCACCGTGTGACCAGCAGGGCATGGCCACTGATGATTCAGTCAGAGCATAGATGTGGTCATGTGTGATGTTTACCCAGTCATTTTCAGGGCACGCCATAATTTCATCAACCTCACTAAGGACATCTAAGAGACAAGCCAGATTAAATTCCCTATGATACCTCAACGGCATTTCAAAGTGCAGATCACCTGTTGTGTACAATACATAATTGGGCTTTCAAAGATAATTAATATATGGAGAAAATGTCATCTCACCTTTTCTTGTCACACATACCTGCATTAATTATTTGATATTCATTTATACTGTAGTAAATATCTTCAAAACTACTTACATAGTATGGTGACCAACAGGAGAGTCAGGAGCAGAGGGTCTACACACAGCCATAATCGAGCCCCACTGCTGCACACACAATTTTTCAGCCTTTATTCATTAAATCATTCAATAATACTACAATAAAAATAGCTTGTGCACAGTCTTAATTGAAACATGCTTCGCGCAAATATGATAGCCTATGTTTAGGGCAAAGAGAATGGACATCTCAACATAAGGATACATTAGAAGATGATGATTGGTGTAACTTTGTCAAGACATGATAAGCAGTTCTGGCACTTAAAAACGCAATGTTCCATTCAGGCATAAATCATTCAAACGTAGTGCTCGTCATGAAAAGAAAACAGCAGCTTAATATTTTTCAGGTGTTTAACAGTAATAGGCGTACTGTTCTCAGCAGTTATGCCGAAGGCAGTGAGATTAGGCATTGCATCCTACAGTCTGTCTGTTTGGAACATCGCAGTTCAGGTTTCAAGAATGATACGATTCAGTTAATTACAAACAGCAGTGTAAGCAAATCCTTATTGTTAGATTACCATAGCTGTCTTTTCTCTAGGCCTGGGCCTATCGCAAATCCTTATTGTTAGATTACCATAGCTGTCTTTTCTCTAGGCCTGGGCCTATCGCAAATCCTTATTGTTAGATTACCATAGCTGTCTTTTCTCTAGGCCTGGGCCTATCGCAAATCCTTATTGTTAGATTACCATAGCTGTCTTTTCTCTAGGCCTGGGCCTATCGCAAATCGCCACATAAGCTGATTGGTTTGTTTTTTTCTTTTCTTTCCCTTGTTCGCGTGTTGGGTAGTGAAGCAATAACGCATTTAAACCAAAGTTCAGGTAATGTGAGCCAGAGCTGATATGGTCAGAGCTGCTTGCTCTGTAAAGGTATAAAGGGGGTGGGGGTAATTAGCGCCCTGAGCCATGGTGCGTACTGTGGAATACAACCCTAGTGGCGCCCCTGGTGTCATGTATACATTTTTTGCCTGCTTTTCTGTAAGTTTGAATGTGTACAGTATGTGTCTGTGTGTGTGTGTGTGTGCGTGCGTGTATGCGTGTGTGCATGTGTGTGTGTGCGTGTGCGTGTGTGTGTATGTTTATTAGGAAAGAAAAGACACACAACCATTTCACACTAATAAGCCCAAAGACAATAGAAGGGTTCAATAAAGAACATACATTTGGGATGCAGAAGTGCACAAATTATATAATGTGAATAACACATACTTGTTATCTAACACTTATCAGTTAGTTCCAGTAAGAGGATATAAAATAGGTGTCTTACGTAAGCTTTGGTCACTTGCTCTCATTAACCTCATTAGAGTGATAAAGTGGGTGAGCGGTGATAGCTATATCCAGGCGCGCCAGCAGCAGCACAGTGGATACAGGGGATATGACACCCGCAGTTTTGAAGAGACGGCAATCGGCCCCCTCACCTTTGATAAGGAAAAAAAGGCCTAGGCCTACACGCTAAATAATACACTAGGCTAAATACAACTTCTCATTAACAGCAGTACTACTAACCATAGCCATCTAGACCAGTGGTGGAGGAAGTACTGAAACTCAGTACTTAAGTAAAAGTACAAATACACAGAGAAATATTTACTTTAGTAAATATAATATAAGTACCACAATGACAACCCTACTTAAGTAAAAGTAAAAAGTACCTGCTTTTAAATGTACTTTAAGTATTAAAAGTAAAATTATTTGCATAATGATTTATTCTCTTAATATCTATAGGCTATTCTAAAACGAAAAATCAGTATGGGCTGTGGCATTTTAATTAAGCTAGTTTTAGGTTATACTCAACTAGATAGTTTTAAGCTAATGCAATTGTGCTCACCATCTGTGGCCCAGTTTACATTCTGACCTACAATTCTAGAGACTGTAATTCTGGTTATCTAACTAGGGTGATCTGCTGAGTAATATCAGTCAGCAAAACACGAGAGCCTGAAGTTTAACGGGGTAGACAAGGGAAACGTCGGGTGGATCGTAATGCCAATTATGCTGTGATCTGCTGAGTAATATCAGTCAGCAAAACACGAGAGCCTGAAGTTTAACGGGGTAGTTAAACTTAATGCCAATTATGCTGATTGAACAGAAAAGTTGCTGAGAAAAGTGTCTTTATGATTAGGTTCAGACGCATAGACATTGAATGAACGCTCACATTACTACCCCCCAATTGTAGGCTATGCATCTTTATTTGATCACACACAATTAAGGAATATTTCCTAATCTGGAAAATGTTAAGTTTTTTCCGGCCACCGGTTCATTAATAGTCTACCATTCATTTGTGCCGCAAATGATCAGACGTGTGACAGAAGCATGGGCATAGCCTGTAACTTCGCTGATCCGCGGATAGCAATCTCATCGGAGAGGAGGCCCTAACGCTGCAGATAACAGACAGAGAAAGGCACAGAACACAGTTGCATGTACAGTGTAGCCATGGGTCTGGTGAATATAGCCTACCGAATGCAGATGGCTACAAGCTCACGCTTTGCCTGGTCTAGACTAGAAGCTTACGTTTCTAAGAATGCACGTAGCGCTCCAGAATCTTTGGTAGCAACCCCGCCCCCTGGTGAAACAAACGTGTTTGTCAGAGAGAAAAAAAAAACTGATCATAAAATGTATCGTAAAAAGGAACGATGGTGTTGTAGAAATGTAGCGGCGTAAAAGTACAGATAATTGCTGTAAAATGTAACGAAGTAAAAGTTAAAAGTATGCACTATAAATTTTACTTAAGTAAAGTACAAATACGTGGAAAATTTACTTAAGTACAGTAACGAAGTATTTGTACTTCGTTGCATTCCACCACTGATCTAGACTGCACAATCTCACTTTCAGTCTCCTAGTTAACAGCTAGATATCTGAAATGTCTGATCAGTTTGTCTGCTAACAACCATCATAAACTAAACAAGGCTACTTGTTTCTATAGACCTTCTCCTGCTCATCGCGACATTAGCTTTTATGTATGATTAATAACAAACTCAACTGGCCTAGGCTACTGCTTATCAACTCATTTTCACTAATACAAGATGAGTAACTCATAAGATGAGTTACACCACATTTAAAACATTTATTTCATTTACAGGACCTTTCAAACATCTTGTAAAACTTTGGGTGAGATACATTGATGACTGTTTTTTGATTTGGAAAGGTAATGAGACCGAGCTATTGGAGTTCACAAATTTTTTGAACTCAAGACTAGAGACTATCACATTTTCATCAGAGAGGGATTTGGAGTCAATACATTTTTTAGATGTTTTAATATTGAAACAACACAATCGGATATCCACCACAGTATTTCGAAAAGAGACCGACAAAAACACGTTGTTGAGTGCAGACAGCCACCATCCAGTGCCGCTGAAAAGAGGGTTGCCGCTTAGCCAATTATACCGGGTCCGACGTATCTGCGATACAGACGACAAATTCGAAAAACAGTCAATAACTTTGCTTAACCGATTCCGATCACGGGGGTACCCTGAAGAATGGTTGACCCCAGCTTATGAGAAAGTAAGATCATCGCAAAGATCAGAATTACTATCGAAGAAAGGAAAAAAACAGACACGTCCTTTTTCAGTGAACTACGCACTCACATACAACAAATTATCAAGACCTATCAAATCAATTGTGAATACACATTGGCATATTCTAACAACAGACACCTCTTTGAATAACACATTTGCTACACCACCTCACTTCACTCATAAAAGGTCGAGTAACTTAAATAATCTATTGGTTAGGTCGGACGTCATCCACACAGGGAAGCCCTCCTTCATCAAGGGATGCTTCCCTTGCAGAAATTGTGCTGCTTGTCCACACATGTTAAAAACCAATACGTTCAGCTGCTTTCACACGGGAGAATTGTACAAAATAGATTCATTAATAAATTGTTCTACGAAAAACGTAATTTATCTTTTGCAATGCCCTTGCCAGTTATTATATGTTGGGAAAACATCGCGACAATTAAGAACAAGACTGAGTGAACATAAATCAGCCATTCGTAGGAACGATATAACTTCACCTGTAGCAAGACACTTCATAGAAAAAAAATCACACTTTAGAAGATCTGAAATGCACTGGTATAGAGTAATGCATAAAGACCACGCAAGAGGAGGAGATACAGACAAAAAGCTCCTTCAGAGGGAGTCTTTCTGGATGTATCGCCTACGTTCTATGTCACCAGAGGGAATGAATGAAGACTTTGATCTGTCGTCATTTCTGTGATTGTGTCATTCTGAGTGTTACTTACATGTTTATTGTCTTATGTATTTATCATTGTCTGACTATACGATATGTGGTGGTGCGTTGTTACAATGTAAATGAGTTTGTTGCATTTTGGAGACACCAAGCGCTCTGACTGATGAACGGCCGGGGAGGCCTGATGTGTCGGAGCGCCTGTTGAATTCATACGGAGCTAATGAGGACAGGTGTCACTAATTGAATATACTTGTCTATTTAAAACTAGGAAGTAGCCATAGGGACGAAACACACTGACGAAGGCCATCAGGCCTAAACGTTTGTCAATTAACCCCTGTGCTAAAATGGATTAAAAGCAAGAAAAGATTTTTGGAGTGCGACCATTTGTTATTTTTCATTTACAGGACACAATCAATTTACTTGAGTTACCTTAGTGCATTAATTCCTCATAGAGAGTAAAGGTATCACTGTATCGGATACAGTGTATTCTATCTAATATCATTCAGGGGTCCTAAACAAGCTGGAAATTTAGCTAGGCTATCTTACTTGAGCCTGTCACAGCTAAGAGGAGTTATTTGAAGGTCAGGGGCACACAGACAATCAAAATGAATCCAGCAAAAACTAAATAAATAAATACATTCAGAGGGCAAACATTGTAAGTTGACATATATTTTACACATCCCCAGCCAATATACAATGCAATAGTCATCAAATCCTGGATGTATGTCAGATAGCATGGCTATAGCCTATTTTTTAATGGGGAAATGATTTAGCCTAAATCAAAGAGATAGTTTTGCTTTTGCCTGAAGGGGTGTAGCCTAGATAGTATGTGTGTTTCACATTTTAAATATGTTTTTATTTATTTTAATTAATTCAAAAAATGTATTTAGATATTGTTAAAATGCTGCTAATACTAATAGTTGAAGAGCAATTGTAGGGATTGAGAGTTGAAGGGCAATTAGTCCCAACGTTTTGTTCTCTAGAAATTCTTGCAAATGTAAAATATTATGATGGTCAATGATTATTATGATTGCACTATATGGGTTTTTGCTCACAATTCGGCCCCAATCACTTTCAAAATATCTCCTGCGCCCCTGGCAATATATATACTTATTTTTTGCATGATTTCACGAAGACAGTTCATTTCTACAGTAAAGGTAAAGTGACTCCTCCTCCTCAGAGTGCGTAGAGCTTTTGTTTAAGCGATAGCCCATACTGATTTTTTACCTTAACATATATTGGTGTGTAATTGTGTGGAAGGGAATTGGTTTTGAGTATGTGGAAATATGGTTAAAGCACACTGAGTGACACAGAACAACTCATATAACTTGTTTTATCAACTATTATTTAAACTGTTATGCAAAAAGGCAACAGTCATTGAATTTTCATAGGAGTGAAGCGTTTTTTTTTTAAGGAACGTGATCACATTTGTGATACAGATACTCAATAATTGTTCAAAGTGCAATAGTTATATGATGTGGGTGTATGCAAACTATAAACACTTAGAAAGTTCCATTAAGACGAAGGAAAGGAAGAAGAAACGATATTCAAGAGCAGACAGAGAAGGCAGGAGGAAAGCAGAAAAAAGGTCAATTTCCTTTTTACTGGGAATTTTTGCAGAATTTGAATATTCCTCTAGTTTTGGCTCAACAGGGCTACCCCCTGATCACTGAAACTGTGAACGTGAACGTCAGATCATCAAGATGAGGACTCAACACACATTTTAGTGAGATTTTACTTTTGAGGGATTTTGAAATCTGGGGTCATGCCTTACAGTGAAATTCAATTACCACATTGCTGCCCTGCACACATGAGAGTTTGTCATGCAAGGGCCATGCCACCTGATGAGGGGCTGCTCATTCAATCCCCTAAATGGAGCAGATGCGCGGAAGCCTCCTAAACCAGCTCATTTATTTACGGTGGAGCCATGTGTGTTGTAGCCGCTGCTATTGTTAAAGTAATTAGTGTCTAAACGGACTAAGTTGGGTGTTGCACCTAGTATATCAGCATGTTACAATCAGGGATGTAGTGAAGGTTTAACGCAAGTAAACACAGTTTATACACCTCTGAAATTTCAGAAATAATGTTTATACACTTCTTATTAGAGTATCCCTTTCAAAGGAGTTTATTCACCAATTGCAACAGACTAAGTTGGGTGTTGCACCTAGTGTATCAGCATGTTACAACGTAGGAAGAATTATGCATGTGTCAAAATTATATTCAGTGTCGGACAGAATATAACAAAATACATTGGAAATAAATAATCTGGTACGTGCATATGGTCCATTAGCCTACTACAAATATAGACTTGTTTGGGACTTACGACTTAGTTTTGAAAATATTTGGGAAACTGTGAATGAGTGTGCAACAGCAAAGCCCAAGCTGCTGAAATCATTATACCGGTATTTACTGTAAGCTCACAATATTCAGATATTACATTACAGTAACGGCTCACCGGTAGCCTAATCCTCCCGAAGCTTCGCCACTCTGGCTCTGGTTTTGAGAATGTAAAACTACAACTATTTTATAGCACACTGAGTGACAGAACAGCTCACATAAAGTATCAACTGTTATTTCAAACTTTATACTAACAGATATGATGGGGTTGTATGTGAATGTGAAGTACGAGCAATAATTGTTATCTAACTCTTATCAGTAAGTGGGCAGTAAGAGTGTGTGTGTGTGTGTGTGTGTGTGTGTGTGCGTGCCGGTGTGGGTGTTTGTGTGTGTGTGTGTACGCGCCAGTGTGTGTGTGTGTGTGTGTGTGCATGCGTGTGTTTATAAAAAAAATAATAAAAAATTGAAACAAGTGACATAATTTGAAGGACTGTCTTAACTCCATCTGCATATGTGAACCATATGCAGATGGGGTTTAGGGAGTCATTCAAATCATATCATTGTGCATTTAATAATAATCACAATTGCATAATAGTCAATACAATTGCTAAATCAGTATAAACAAAGTCAATAACAACCCTCGCCAAAGTCCTTTTAGGCAAGTCCCTCCACTCGGCGGCCATATTGCGACGCCTTTTGGGCACTCATCGGGCATCCTATTTGGCAGAAATGCACGTGCGCAAGGCTTCACGACACCAATCTTGCTCCAGCAGCGAGTTCACAACACATGATTGGCACGATGTCTTCACAACACACCATATGATTGGCTCAATGTATTCACATCACACCACATGATTGGCTCAATGTATTCACATGTCGACATTTTGCCGAGGAAGGGGTGGGATATGTGTAGACAACGGCCATGTTACAAACTAGCCCCATGCATTTCTATGGAGGATTTTTGGAGTGCTGTGTCTCCTCATTAGAAAGTCTCTGGTATAAATCAAACTAATATTATCTACAAAACAAATGTACAATTTTTTTCTGAATTTATTTTTAATTGTTTTTGTAATCAAACTCTTCAGTACTTTTGTAGTTTGAAAGACCTAAATAAACCCTTTGATAGTGAGTACAAATCATCACAATAACGTTTGATGTTTTACTGTGGTGACAGTAAAAAAAGTGCTTACGATTGTATTTTTCATGATAGCCAGTGTCATATTAAAAATTGCATTTACCATATATTTTTAGAGCATGGCTTAATTGGAGGGGAAGCTGTGTGTGTGTGTGTGTGTTTTCTCTTTGTTGGATTTTTTGGTTAAAATATAACCTTTTTATGTGATGTATATGCAATTTACTTTTATTGTTTGAGTTTTTTTTCACCTGAATGTGCAATCTTTCAATCTGTAGCATACAACGATGAACTTGGAGGTTTTGCTGTGGTTGGTCCTTACTGGGGCAGTCCAAGCTGATGGCTCAGACCGAGCTATAGGTAAAGTTACATGACAACAAGGAACAAATGCTACGTTTACACTGGCAGGGCTTGATGCACAGTTCTGACTTTTTTTTTACCTATATCGATTTATTTGACTGGCTGTTTACAGCTACTTTTCAAAGTGGCTGGCCCATATCAGATAACCAGTTACCATGGTTTACTAATTCACTAATTTATTACACGACACAACCTGAGGTTGTTCACTGAAAGCAAATATACAAACGGCTCGATTTGTCCATTTACACAACATGTCTCATTGGCACATAACTCATTTATATCTGATTTATCTCCACATATGAATAAGGCCTGAAATCGCCACATATGAGCAAACAAATGGGAATTGGGTTACATTTAACTGACGGTGTAAACGTTGCCAAAGAAAATCATATGTGTGCTGTATTTTCTGTTGCAACCCATTTACATAAATTTGCTTAATTGTTGTTGTTGTTGTTGTTGTTATTTTTTAGGTTCGGTGGTAACTAGGTGTGAAGCCTGCCATAAACATGCAACCTGTCTCTCAACAACATCTGCTCAAGAGAACCCAAAGTTTTCCACGGCCCATATTAAGTGTGTGTGTAAAGAGGGTTTCTCTGGTAATGGCCTTGAGTGTCGCGATCGTGTGGCATGCAGCAATGGCGGCCCCTGCTGTCCTCATGGCTACCAGTGGAAGCCAGACCTCGGCTGCATGGACATAGATGAATGCTCTTCTGCGTCCGACACCCCCTGCCCGCCTCCAACCGTGTGTGAGAACCTTCAACTGCGTGACGCTCTCAGCCTCGGAGACGTCCACCATCGGCCATCATCGCTTCAGTGCTGACCTAGAGCTTCGCTCGGTGCAGTTTGGCTGCGGAGATGTCCTGTGCCCACCTGGACAAGACTGCTTGAGTGTCGATGGTGGCACACCGACTTGCGCTGACCCCTGCCAACATTACCAGTCCTGGCGATCGACCGACCACAGAGTGGACCCCGTCTCCCCGGCCTGCGATAGCCATGAGAACTGGCACGGCTGGTACCGGCTCTTCCTGGGCGGCGACAGTGTCCGGATGCCGAAGCGGTGTGTGGAGAGGTGCAAGTGTGGCACGGACGTTCCCCTCTGGCTCGCCAACCCACACCCTGAGCCATACCAAGGCGTGGTGAGGGGACGTGTGTGTGGAGCTTGGGAGTCGGACTGCTGCCAGCTCAGTTCCAATCGCATCCACATCAAGGCTTGTCCAGAGCACTACCACGTCTACAAGCTGGTCAGCTCGTCCCTCTGCTACTCGGCCTACTGTGCTGGTAGGTGGTCTCCAGCAAAGATGCAAAGGCAGACAGACAGACAGACAGACAGATAGATAGATAGATAGATAGATAGATAGATACAGACAGATTGATATATGTGTGTTTTACTATCTTCTTCGTTTTTGTTCAATGATCCATCTTTTAAGATCCCAACACCCAGGTATGTGGAACATGTGGTATGGATGAGAAATGTGTAAGTGATGATCAAATCAACTGGAAATGCGAGAAAAAAGGTGAGAACTTCTGAACTTCTATCCCTTTAATCCATGTTATGATGACACAGCATCTTAGTTATTTTGAATACTTGACCTAATCCTCATCACAGCATCACCCTAGGGTTCCTGACAATATATTGCATAATCCCGGAGTACCTGAGAAATGCCATTGTCAGCAACATTTTTGTAAGTTCTATGAGGCAGAATGACACAAAGTGTGTCAACATTCACACCCATTATTCTATGTTAAAATGTTCGCAGAGCACTTTGCATTATGCACACAGCTAAGCGTCCATCACCAAACCCATTACTCTTGGTGCAATGTCTTACAAACTAGGGGAGAGCCGGGACGATTGAAACACGGGACGAATGAAACAATCCAGTTTTCTCTGAGTGTAATGATGATAGACCGACGTCCTTCGGTCAAAACATAGAGCATGTTAACCTCCTTCTATCAGCCAAATATCTTCCCGCTATGTAATTTTATCATGGAGTTACTGGTGATAAACGAGTTTTGATGCGCAAAAGTAAACTTCATTTGCGGTTAAATTGTGTTTTTCATTTAAAGGTTTGACTTAATGATTATTCAGTAGACCATTTAGTGTACTCCACTACTCTCTACAGTTTTAGGAAGATGAAAATACATTTGGACCCACCAGGCAGGGGGTCGAGTTTTCCCATTTTATCCTATGGAGACCGACGGCCGGTGGGTCGTTAAGCCTACTTATTTGGATGTGCAGTGGCCTAACTCACATAAAAACCTAGTGAAATGACATTTTCAACAATATAAACATGATATAAATGGGAAAGCTTACCATTCTAGCTATACATGGCAGAATCATCCACAGGGCATATTTCAAAAACCGCTTCATACACGCTTCACGATGATGGCAATGAGTTGTTAACAGACATGCAAAAAGACGTATAGCCCTTCAACAATCTATCTAAAATAAAACCTTTTGGGAGTACCATTCATGATATGTAGTAAAATGTCGAAGTTGTTGGACGTTTATATGGCTTAAACTGTATGTTTCATTCATCCCCTTATGTTGTTTCAACTGTCCCGACCAGGAGGGACGAATGAAACATTACGCACATCCCACTTTTGTTGTAATAATTCCTTAACGGTTTTGTTCAAAGCTTTATTTATTTAATTATTTGACAGAGGACAGATGTAGGTTACTAGTGACCAAATATTAGCTTTCAGTGTGGTACGATCGCTTTGTAAATTGCGTTTAATTAAAAAGTGTTTCAACTGTCCCGGTTCTCCCCTACTCACGACAAACTGTATACTAGAACTTATCAAACACAAACATGAAACATTTCTCTGTACAATTAGCCATTCCATAATAATCTGGTTTCGAAATTGTGGCAATTTTCTACATGGTCTACAACTTTTCTACAACATTTCTAATGTTATAGCCCCCCAAAACAATGAGTTGGAAACATACTTCCTGAAAAACAAAGTTGACACGTTCAATACTTATTTTCCCCGCTGAAGGTCCTCTTCTTGGCTGTATTTGACATTGCAAATAATGCCATTTATTGCTAGTTAACTCGTATTTTGTCAAAGTCGTGGTGCTTACCACATGTATTATTATTTTTATTATTATTATTATTATGATGTATCCATAGAGTCTCACGAGGTGAGACTGTCGGAAGGCAACAACCCCTGTGCAGGCAGAGTGGAGGTAAATTATAATAACAAATGGGGGACTGTATGTGACCACTCTTGGGACAACAAAGATGCCGAGGTGGTGGCAGCTGGACTGTGGTTTTGCCATGTCTGTGCCTCACGGTGCCTACTTTGGCCATGGCGTTGGGCCTATCTGGATGGATGACGTTGAATGCTCGGGCAATGAGTCGGCTCTCACCCAGTGCTCTTTTCGTGGATTTGGTAACCACAACTGTAATCATGGTGAGGATGCCAGCGTGGTCTGCTCTGATAACTATAATTTGCAGATGTGACAGAATGATCCTTATCTCATCCAAAGAATTGCCAAGTCCTAGATATGGTGGTTTAAGACTCCTTGGGAGTTTCAATATTGAATGCAATGTGTTTCCAGAGATGTTATATGCTGCAGTTCCTGTGAAAGATGTCAGCAGAACTGTTGGTCTTGATACATCATCTTCTTCATGCATTGTGGGCAATCTTCTCAAAATTGTTGTCGCTTCATTGTAGATGCACTTAATCAAATGAGACTTACCAGTGCCAGCTCCACCAGTAACAAAATAAAAGAACTGGTCAGGTTTTTGTCCATTTACGCATTTTAAAGTCCAGTCTCTTATTTTGTAAAACACAGATGCTTGTGTTTGGTTTAGGTTTTGGTACATTTCTCGCTGCTCCCTGGAGCTTAGTACTGGGCATTCCATGAGAGGTACTGCTGTTCTAGCCACAGAATCTCTGCTGTATTCTGGTACATCGTCTTGCTCATTATTTTCTGTTGGGTCAATTGGTTGGCGTTCTGAAACAGCTTCAATTCGAAGGAGCTCTGTGTTTGGAGCAAAATTGGCCCATGCGTCCTCAATGGGTCCGTTTTCTGCAAAGCCCATGCGTCCTCAATGGGTCCGTTTTCTGCAAAGCCCATGCGTCCTCAATGGGTCCGTTTTCTGCAAAGTCCTCAAAGGCACGTTCTATGGCATCGTTTTCTTTTTCATACCGTAACCGGTTTTCTTCCACAATTTTGAAAACAGGTGTCACCAAGTCTGTACCCGTGAGCTTGACACATGCACTGTTGTAGAAACATTGGTAAGTATGAAATGGCGGAATCTTGAGTTGACATTCAGTCCTGTATGGGAGGAAAATCTTCAGTAAAGTTCCATAGTATTTCTCAGGATGTTTTTGTTCTGAAAAGCGTGCGTACCTGATAACTGCAGGTTTGCCTTTTGTTCTCTTCTGAATATGTCCCATATTGTCTTGAAGTGGTATGACATGTTTGCCATTTCTCTGCCTGCCATAGACAAGTCTGTACGTAGATGCAAAGTCAGCCATGCACATACTTTCAAATTCAGCTGTTGCAGGCCTAGCTTTATACTTTTCAGATAATCCGGTCATCCATACATTGTCTGAATCAGGATCTCTTTATCAAGATGTTTCATTGGTAGGCTCATCTTCAATGCATTGTCATCTGTTGGAATGAAAATAACATTGCGCGAGCAAGACTTGAGTTTCAAGCTGCAGACACGAGTGACAGCTTCTTGCACACTGACCTCTCGGTTTTTTTAATACGCTTGCATGATCTGTTTCATTTGCTCCATGTCAGAGGCATTTTGATGGCTTGAATCCTGCACAATGGATTTGAGGTATTCACTCATCTCATGCTCATCTTTGGTAATGTAGGACAGCATGTACATGATGCAGCTGTAGGGATTCAGGATATACTGGATGTCCATGTTGGCATTCCATGCAAATGTGGATTATAGCCATTAACCCAGCAGTCTTTGGGATCACGCCTCATCATCACAGCACTATTTTCTGTCATTGACTCTATGTAACAGGAGAATTCTTCATAGGTCATGTTGCACTGTGCAAGGATGTCTTCTGTAGTTCTGAATGAAGCTGCTGGATCATGCAACAAATCCCAAACAGATTTCAGCTTGGTTTTTGCTTGCTGTTTTTGGTTTGGTTCATCTGGTCTAGGTGGACAGGGTCTTAAGAGTAGAAGGGTTATAAGAGTAGAATTCACTGGAGGCTTGGGAAATCCAAAGCGGCAATGCTTTTTTCCTTTTTTGCATGATTTGGTGTGGTTTCTGCTGTGAGATTGCACTTCCTTCACAATTTTGTGTAGTTCAGGATCCACTGTTTCATCAGGCAGTTGACATGATATGTATTTATCGATAAATTCACAATTTTTTTTCGTCAGGAGCATTATCAAACTTTGGGGCGTCTTTAATCCAAAACAGACAATGGATGTGAGCTGATCCCCTTGCTTGAAATTCCACTCTGTAAAACATGTCCTCCACTTCACCAATGGGTTGAGCAGGTGACAAAATCAGATCTCTCATCAGAGCCTCCACCCTCTTTTCAAACATTCTGATGACAGTCACAGGGTTACTTCGCAAGATGTCGCATTTAGTTGTCCAGTCCAAGTCAGAAGCGGTTACAGTTTCTCCTTGTTGCTTCTTGATGGCTTCAATTATTTCTGGCCACCTCATCTCAGCAGCACTGAAAGTGCAAAAGAATGTTGGCAGTCCCAATTGTCTCAAACATGCAAAGAGGTCCTTCATTGTTTTTTCCCAAAATGCAGTAGTTCCTCTTAATGGCTGCATGAATCTTGTGGCTTCTCCATGTCGAATAAGTTTCTGCACTTCATTCTGATCTTTCAGCAAAGATGTAGTTATTCTCCGTCCATCTTTGGTAAACACTTTGCCTTTGCGTAGCTGTATTGACATGCTTGACATGGCAAGATGCATCTCAGTCACAAATTGGGCAAAGAAAATGTAATTCGTGTCCATTGAAAAACGATTGTCAGCGCTGAACAGCCTTGCATTGAAATATCTGCTTGGGGAAATCTTTGCCGGGCGGTCAGGTTTATCCAATGTGTTCCTGCCTGAGCAGAATTGCACTGGAAATGCCATAGACTCCAATTTGGGTGTCTTGAAAAAGTTGACTGGTCGATTGCCTTCTGCAGACCTGCAATTGAGTAAATATTGTCTCCAAATGATAACAATTCTTGACCAACATCAGCTGGCTGAAGACATGAATCAAAAGCCATTGCGTGTTGTTGTGCCACACCTTCATCCTGTTCAACAGGTTGTTCATCAGCCTGACATTCATCATCTGGACACTGCTCTTCATTTTGATTGCTAGAATCTTCATCATTATTCTCTGTTGGTGCAAATTCTGTTGTTTCAAGGTAGTCATCCTCTGCATCCTCCCGCAAAGAGATTTCCCTATATTCTGAATGGATATCCTTTAGCTTTAGTAAGGCAGTTCGAACTTTTCTCATGTCCAGATTCTGAAACTGAAAATGACCTTTGTAACGTAGATGCCTCTTCAACTTCACCCTCAGAATTTGTGATTCAGATGGTGGTCTGGGTAAAGATTGAACTGTCTCTTCAACTTCACTAGGAACACACACTACTGCTCCATGCACTGCGCGTTGTTGTCCCTTTGGAAGCGAGATGATCTTTGCAAAAGGTATGAACTTGGCAATGACATGTCTTTCAAGTACATTTAGTCCTTGTAACTCATCTGGTATGGGGTCAAGTTCAAGATTATTTGCCACTGCTATAGATGGCAGACGACCAGACTTTAGGTTTTCATGGCAGCTATGACAAATCCACTCTTCTTTTCTTTCAGGTAACATACACTGTCCTTGATCTGTGCAGCTGTCTTCACAATGATGTATATACCTTCCAGTTAAGCACATGGATGTAAGCTCAGGGTCTTTAGAATAGGTTGAGGACTGACATTGTCTCACCTGGTTAGCAAATAAACATCTGTGACATACAGTACAAATATATGTAGGTCCTTGTCACACATTCAACTCAAACAATGATTGAGCTTTTCTCATTAGTGGATTAGACACATTTTCCATCCTGACCTGTCCAATATTAGATCCCACAATCCTTTTGTATTTGTCCTTGATACGGTTGCTACACCTTATGGTGTGTAGAGCTTTGAGGTCTCTGGTTTGTCTCAATTTAAAGTGTCGTCCGTGTACCATGCGGTGTAGAGAGTGAAATCTAGGATCTTGGCTTTGATGTGTCTTAACCCTTTCGTGCCCGTGCCGAACATTCCATTTTTGGTGCCGGATGACCTCCTTACACAAAAAACCTTATTTCTTTTGAGTATAATACATACCATCAATGGGATATACATACCATTGTAATCAGAAGGGTCAGTTCTATCAAATGATGTAAAATACATATGGTAATGTTGATATAGTAATGAACAGTCTTTGAAAATCCTCTCCAAATGTATACCGAAATTCGTTAAAATTGAATTTCATTCGCATAAAAATGAATTTTCATCATATTTCTATACGAGATAGAGACAAATATAGAGTGTATGACATGTTCAGCAAGTTGTGGGCTATTTAACAAAAAAGACTGAATTGGAATATCACTAACCTTTCAAAAGTTATGATAAATTAAGTGATAAGTGTAAAAAAATGCAGGAAACGGGATTTAGAATGTTGACAGAATTCACATTCTTTTTCTCACCAAAAACATAAAAGTATGCATAAAAACTAATAATGAAGTCAGACACAATGGTTTAGATTTATTTGGTCCATAAGAATAAACCATTTATTTGTATATAAGCAAATGCTACAGTCAACAATAATGATATATAAAAGAAAAACATGTACCTTACCAGTAATACAGGATAAGTATACTGTATATTTATTGAAGATCAATTCTGAATAGAGACATAGAATACATTTGATTCAACAGATACAACTTCCTTATATAAATTAGTGTAATATGAAAATGATATACATCTATAAAATGTATTATTTATGAAAAGCTAGGAATACAATCAACTTCAACATCACTCAAAAATCAATGTGTCTAAACATTGATTGAAAATTTGAAAGTGGATTACATAGAACAAGCCTGTTGAGAATAAACACATACATACATACATATACACACAAACTCACACACACACACACACACACAGAGGAGGATAGGGAAAGGTGGGGTGGGGAACCTGAAGGTTAAACACAGAAGACCTATGACTCATAACTTAAACGCATCCCCTTCTGTAGAATGCCAAATCTGACAGCAATTTTGTTTACCAAAAAAGCAGTCACCTACCGCTAAACTCCAGGCCATACAAGCTACTTTAGTGTTATTATGTATTGTTTTTATAACAAAGCCAACAATTTATGTACTTGATGAAAAGACGACAGAGTAGTAGTTGGAGCAGCTGAAGGCGAGGCTGAAATTTTGACGGAAATGCCTGCCAGCTGTTGTGATAGATTTTCGCCAAAGTCTTTCTGGCTGTAGCTACCAAACCTAGGTTCAACACCAGATTCTGCATTGCCAAACTTGAAATAATAAGAAACTACTGAAACAGCAATGTCAATGGAGAAAAAGTGTACACAATATGTATTTCTCATTTGGTCAACGCTCCCTGATCCCTTCAGAGACTTGGTTCCCCAGTAGCAATGGATATTAGGGAGGGAAGTGAAATCCCATGTCAATGATCAATCCCAGAAAACTGTGAAACTCTTCTGGGGTCTCTTCGTCCCATGCCCCTGCACTGTGTGTTTGCATACGACGGCCTACTAAGCACAACCTTCCACCCGTTCCGGTTGGTAAAACCACATATGCCTGGGACAACAACATAAAAATCAACATAACAAGTCTATTTCACAGTGTTTTAGTGGCAGTCTACACCACCCCACGACGCCACCTAAATCTATACCTTCTTCCTCCATCCTCACATGGTCTTCAACATTGTGAGCGCAAGCTCATCAGCAGTCAGCTACCTCTTCAGGCCTGCAAGGAGGTCTGTGTAGGTCTTGTCATCCTCCATCTGAAACAACAGTAAAATCATACAAATGTAATACATTTATTAATTTAAAAAATAAAATCCCAAAACTACAGATGTGTGCATGTGTGCACATACATACACAAGAAGAGGTAGCCTAAACTATTGAAGCATTTTGAGTAACTCAAAAATATTTAGAAGTATGAAAAGTCATTTTATTACACATGGGTTTAGCTACCCTAAATCTGATTGCCTGGCTGGCATTAAGATAAAGACAGATTACATTTCACCTAGTAACTAACTGCTTAAATGCAATAATGACATTTCTGACATAATATGTGATATGTGTTTTCTATAAAACTACATATTGAGAAGAGTAGAATATCAAGTCATGCCATCTTAGAAAATGTTGAGACAAGCACGTCTGATGTTTGTCATTTAGAAGTTAGCAAGGTAAAACAGTTCACTACAAACTGCCTGAGCCAACAACCCGAGGAGAGGCAATACGTTAATTAGCACTACATTTCTGACAGAAGCTTGATCTGTGATTTCACATCTTGTTTTCTACAACTACATATTGAGAGGAGTAAAAATATCGCTCAACTTATTTCATGTAAGAGAAGCATAACTTAGAAACGCTGCCCATTGATTTATTCAGCTTTGGTATGCTATATTGACTTGCCAATATAATGCTTACTTAACAAGCAAATTGGTACTAGAAAACAAACTTACTTACAGGTTATATACTAACAGGTTTTTAAATGAAATTGTCAAATGAAAATAACTGATATCAAAAGCAAACGAGAATACTGCAAGCAGTTCAGAGTAATGCAGCTAGCTAAAGTTACATGAAGATGCACTTAGCCCCCGCTATGCCATAATGTTGACGCTGATGAGAAAGCATATTACTGTCAAATAACATGATTTTATGACTACAAATTAAGATTAACCATAACTAGAATCTATGTAAAATATATATTACCTCAGTTTATCCAGCTGTGTGGTTTCCAGTCGAGGTAAACTCCAACGAAGTGCAGGTGGCATCTGGCGGTCCATGTTAAAATGTACGACTGAAGGGAAAAGTTTTTTTCACGACTCATCTTCAAGTATCCAAAACATTTCGCGCCATAAACCCCTTAACCAATCATATCAAATTGAAGCTTATGTTGTCAGCATTACGGGGAAGATTTCAGAAATAAAATCAGTCATTGGACAGCTGAGATATTAGATGATTGGTCATCGTTAAAATTTTAACGAAATTAGAACGGTCGGGCTTGTAAGGGCTATTTTGTCTCATGCGAAAAGCAGGGTTATTCCTGTATTGATCTCTGATGCGTTGTTTCTGCTTCTGTTGAAAAGCAGGGTTATTCCTGTATTGATCTCTGATGCGTTGTTTCTGCTTCTGTTGAAAAGCAGGGTTATTCCTGTATTGATCTCTGATGCGTTGTTTCTGCTTCTGTTGAAAAGCAGGGTTATTCCTGTATTGATCTCTGATGCGTTGTTTCTGCTTCTGTTGAAAAGCAGGGTTATTCCTGTATTGATCTCTGATGCGTTGTTTCTGCTTCTGTTGAAAAGCAGGGTTATTCCTGTATTGATCCCTGATGCGTTGTTTCTGCTTCTGTTGAAAAGCAGGGTTATTCCTGTATTGATCCCTGATGCGTTGTTTCTGCTTCTGTTGAAAAGCAGGGTTATTCCTGTATTGATCCCTGATGCGTTGTTTCTGCTTCTGTTGAAAAGCAGGGTTATTCCTGTATTGATCTCTGATGCGTTGTTTCTGCTTCTGTTGAAAAGCAGGGTTATTCCTGTATTGATCCCTGGTGCGTTGTTTCTGCTTCTGTTGAAATCCTGTATTGATCTCTGATGCGTTGTTTCTGCTTCTGTTGAAAAGCAGGGTTATTCCTGTATTGATCTCTGATGCGTTGTTTCTGCTTCTGTTGAAATCCTGTATTGATCTCTGATGCGTTGTTTCTGCTTCTGTTGAAAAGCAGGGTTATTCCTGTATTGATCTCTGATACGTTGTTTCTGCTTCTGTTGAAAAGCAGGGTTATTCCTGTATTGATCTCTGATGCGTTGTTTCTGCTTTTGTTGAAAAGCAGGGTTATTCCTGTATTGATCTCTGATGCGTTGTTTCTGCTTTTGTTGAAAAGCAGGGTTATTCCTGTATTGATCTCTGATGCATTGTTTCTGCTTCTGTTGAAAAGCAGGGTTATTCCTGTATTGGTCTCTGTTGCGTTGTTGCGTTTTGAACCGGAAGGATGGGTTTTTGTTGTATTTTTCTCTGGAGTGCTGGTTTTCTTTTAGATGTATATCAGGATTCATCCGATATTTTGTCTTATATATTGTCTTGTTTGTGTCAGTTTTATGCAGTTTTTTCTCCATCTCTCTTGTTTTTTCTTTTTGTGTTTTTTGGCAGGTCTGTGAGTTCTGTAGTCTTTTCAGTTTCCTAGCAGTCCTTCTTTTCTGAAGTTTGCCAAGTTTGCTGAAAACTTCTGGTGGCATACTGACAAAAGTTGTTTCACCATCCTGTTCAGTCTCGGTTTCATTTATCTCCATTGTTTGATCTTCAGTTGTCACCAATTGAAAACATATATGTAAAAGTTCATACTGTTGAAGTGGATGGAGCTCAAATGAACCGTAAAACAGCTGTAACAGTCTGTTTGTCAGGTCAGTGACACTGTGGAAAGAAACCATGACAGCCTTTCCGTTTTTCTCGTGATTTGTGCCATTTGCATTGCGTGCATGTGGATCAAAAAATCCATATTGACCATGGCTGTCTTGGAAAATACTAATGCAAGCAGTGCCAACGATTAGCAAAGCATTTGAATACAAATTTCCAAGGCTTTTAAGTCTGACTGAAAGATTCAAGAAGTTGTCCAAGCCTTCTGGTGCGTCTTGAAGCAGATATCCGCTCTCTGGGGTGGCCTTAATTACATTGTAATGTTTTTGATCAATCACTAATCTATTTGGTATCTCATTAAAACTTAGATACATATTAACAAACATGTTTTTGGCTTCCAAATTATGCCTTATTTGGCAGTACAATTCATCTCCTTTTATCAAAACATGATTTAATTTTTCTTCATCCATCTCCTGTGTCTCATGAAGGTGAGCTAGAAACATTAGTGAATTTGCCACGCATTGCTTATTTCTGCTGAATTCTGAAAATCTGTGATCTGATTGGGAGTAAGAGGCTCTAACTGAAATCTCATTTGCATGTCTAAATGATGTATGGGCAGTAAGTGAGGTTTTCAATTCACATTGTTTCTTTTTTGCCCGAGATCTTTTGGTACGATTAGGCATTTTGGTGTTGGGTAATTCTTCCTGTCTGTTGTGTGATGTGATTTAAATGGGAAAAATATGCAAACTGTAATGTTTTACTGATTGTAAATTGATAGAATTAACTTGTATTCTGACTGTAAATTGCAATCTTTTAAAAATATTTGGCCTATATAGATATAACTTACCTTAGTATTCTTACCTTAATTCAGGAATCTTGTTGTTGTGTCCTGCTATGGGTAAAATGAAAATAAATTTGTTTAGAACTCACCAATGTAACCTCCACAATAGAAGTTCTAAATCTGCAAAGAAATTGAAGAAGGAAAATAAATTACTATATGTTACATTTGTATGTTTATGCAATGAGTTAAGTAATGTTAATTGCTGTTATAAGTAAAATTATGTGAGTATGGAAGGATGTTGTATGTGGCTTTACTTAAATATGTATATTTAAATTTAAATCAAAATACTAACAGACACTTAATCATTTGTATTATGTAGGTGATCATATGTTGTATATCACTTCCACATAAGGTCTTTATGTGGTTGCATTGCACGTCTTTATCCGTAATTGTTTTTTTTTCTATTGTTTTAATAATGTTAGTGATGTGTAAATACTTAGAAAATGTAGTTAGTTAAGCCACCAGTCTCTGTATATTAAGGAGAATAGCAATAATGTAACCATGTCAATTTGGTAAATTGCCTAATGAAATAAACAGTAGCCTAATGAAATAAACAATGAAAGTTGAGGAAAATAGCTATAATAAACAACAATGTCTATTCAATCAATAATATGATAACAATAACAATAGCATGGCAAGACTGCATTAAAGGGAAACTTGGCAGGATTTCCCCCTCTGCTGGAGAAATTGTGCATTATGCTATTTCAAAACTGTGGGAAAAGGTAACGATAAAGCACATGGATTTGTTTACAAGCTAGCAAAACGGTTAGCATAAGTTCGGCAGACAATGTGGATGTTACAAGGTAAGAAACACGATTTAAAACGAGTTTCTTGTTTCTCACTTCTCTTTCCGGGACGGTAGTCTCAATGTTGCAAGGTTGGTTTTCCGCCTGGGGACGCTAGGGGCAGCGGGAAAAGTCACCATTTTCACCGGAACAGGTAATTTAACCATCCAAATGATTTCTAAACGGGTTTATTACGTTGAAATAGTTGCCAAGTTCTCCTTTAAAGAGAATATAAATAATAAACAACAATGTCAATCAACTGCCTAATGAAAATAAACAATGCTATAGAAACCATTACAAGTTACATTATAAGTGCTTAATGAACTAAGTACATGTTGAACAGATACGCCTTCAGACTTATCTTGAAAGATCTAAAACTATCATAGGAACTAAGAATACTGGGCAAGTCATTCCAGCAACACAGAATCAATGAGGAATAGAGTTTTGAATTTGACCTAGTGTTATGAGTAATCGATACAATAGATGCTCATCATAAGACTGCAGTGGGCATTTGGAGATGTACATCTTAATCACTGAATTAAATTAACAGGGACCACATTCAATCAGTGTTCTATAGGCCAAAGTCAGAGGGTAGCCTACTATAGGGAAATGTTACATGTGTCCTCTAGCTGATTGTAGATCAGGCATGCTGCAGCATTCTGAATCACCTGTAGCGATCATATACACAAGCAGGTAAGCCAGCTAATAGTGAATTACAATAGTCCAGCTAGGAGATGACCATGGCCTGAACAAGAAGTTGTGTAGAATCTTCTTGTCATATCAGGTTTGATCTAGAATGTAGGATAAGTATGGTGTAGTATTTTATTTAATCTAAATATGCAATGCCAGGAACTGTAGGTGAAGGTAGGCTAGTTTACGTAGTAGAGCTACTGTTAACCATTCAAATAATTTTAACATGTTATTGAAATCCTCAAAAATATAAATGACATATTGTTCCAAAGCAGCTTTTTGTATTAGTTGTTGCCAATAAAGTGTTTTTGGTATGGTAAGTAATGAGTAAATTTTAGCTCTAACGTAAAATCTTATAGCAGCGTGGGCAATGACTGCTAATGTGTATTCACTTATATAAAGTCAGGGTTTAACAGTCAAAACGTATGTTTATCTGTGAAATTTGTTCACAATATTAAAGTGTAGACTATACTGTTGGATTATATTTTAAAACATTTGTTTTAAATTCGACATTGCAGCAGTTTATTGGTTTCGCCTTGCAGGGTCGTTTACATTTACAAATACACCTATAAAAATACGTTCCCATTGCTTGACAACGCCTGAGTTAGTCCGCTCAGCTGTGATTTATCAACATTCCACAGCGTTGCGATAGTATATAGTATATGCCGCCTTCAAGTCAATAGGCTATCACATTATCTGCGGTCAAAATGAAAATGTGTTGTATAAGGGATTAGCTTAAAAAGCAGCTAACGGTTAAAGTGGGAGCAGTCATATTAGTAATGCTGAATTACGTTTATGACAGGCTACAAAGGAAACTGTTTACCTTGTTCAACTGTTGAGAATATACTACGGAAGGGTAAGTTGTAGATATTGGTGTCCAGTGATCTGTAGAAATGGTTTGTGAAAAGTTGTTTCAATTCTCAGACGTGCCAAAGTGTGATATCTGGGAGTGTGCCAACCGAGTGACAATTTGTTTGTGAGGTGCTCATCAATTTTATAGCTTGTTCGCAGATGTAATCCAATCACTGACCAGGACTCGTTGTGATGGTGGATTAGTTTGCCAATCGTCAGCGAGTACACTTTTATCACCCGCCCCTTCCCTCGCTTTCTGTTTAGTTTAAATCATAACTGCGGAACGGACGTTATCATTTAAAAATCGCCACTTGAGTCAAAGCGGTAAGAGATGTTAAACGGGTATTTTAGTTTATTACCGAAGGTGAAGCAAATGTGAAGTCAAATTAAGTCAACACAAAATGTAGCTCTAGGCAAACGCTAATGTAAATGGAAGCTAGGGTATTGTGTTGATGCATACCTGTCAACATTTAGCTTTCCAAAAACGGGAGATTTTTTTTTTCGGGGGGTCAGTGTTATACCGGATCACCGGATCTGTGTTTGCATATTTAATACGTTTCATACACGTGTTTTAACTTAATTTCGGTCGTTGCTTTTACCTTACCATTACCTTACGCATGCCAGTATCCGCCAGCTGCCTGCCTGCAGCCTACTTACAAAACTCCAAGCTTGCTGTCAGATTTGGTTCCGAGGGAACAACAGCTTTTCAGAATTTCACAACAGCTCTGGAGTAGACCATTCATCTAACCCGCTTGCTTACGACGAGACTCAGGCTGCGCAGTTGGCACCCGCTTCCTTATGGGTTTTGAGTTGCCAGGTGTGTGTTTAGGGTGTATTTCATACACAATCTGGCAACCTCAATGCATCAATGATTTTAAAATGAAGTTTGATGTCCATGCAAATTACGGGAGTTTTCCGGGAGAAATAACAAAACGGGAGGGTGCTGGGAGATGACCTTGAAATACGGGAGTGTTGATGTTGTTGATGTAGCCTAGGTCAGAGATAACTTAACTTACGGATAAATTGAATTCGTTTGTAATTCCAAAAATATAGCACTAGGTCTATGTAGAAGCTAGGCTAGGCCGTTATGATCATGACTATATTGAAGATTCATTGGTAATAAATTTAGTCCAGCCAAACACGTAGTCTAGTAAGTTAACGCTAGCAAGATTGGCATTGATTGTTAGAAGCTAACGTTAGGCTACTTTAGCTAACATTAATGTTAGTGTTCTGGAATGGGCTACTTCCACAATCAGTCACAATCGCTTCCGCGTTCTACTTTGTACTGCTCAGCTGTTTCCGGTGCTACGAGCTGTTTTACACCCGGTCTCTTCAAGAACTCCCAAAATTGAGTATGACAGACGTCCACCGCATCTGCAACATGTCGAAGGTCCCATCATTTAAAATGGACAAGGGTTTTAGGTTGTATGTGGGCACATACATACACAACTATGAAGGTAAGAACATAATTTAAACTAACTGACTAACGTTAGTAAATGTTAGCGCTAGCTATAGCTTACTTCATACGTTGATAGATAGTCTAGTTAGAAGCTATAGCAATCGTGATCGTTTGTTTTTTTCGGTGTGGGTGTCATGATGAGTATGCTATCTGAGTAGCAATGTAGTAAACACGGTGTGCTTTATCTAGATTTAATTCACATTAGCTAATAGTGAGGTTAACTTTGACAGTGTTGTCTGTGAACCGTAATGTTACATCTAACTAACGTTAACTCGCGTGAGGTAGTTCAATCGTGTAGTGCTAACGGCTGTTTAGCTTGCTGCTACTTGCAGGATGTGTTGACGTGAATGATGCATAGATGTTGATACACAGCAATGAGCAATGACCCATAACGTTAACAACTTAATCTGTTATTTTATAGTGTCCAATAAAGACAGGATGACAGGGCAAGTTGGCGTCAGATCATTGTGCTACAGGTCTATGCTGAAGTCTGAGATGCCACATCGTTTTAGTGTAGGCAGGAGCTCCAGCTTTATTCATCCTAACCCTCCCCCATGTTGCCTAATGTTAATGTAATGATAGTTTGTATGTAATGAATGTAATCAACATTGAATAGGGTGAGAAAGTTTATGGTCTAAGCATTCAGCAGTTTAGGTTTTTGCATATGTTCAATAACACCACGGTTTCCCTTTTTTTTTTTTTAAGCAGGCTGATTTCTTTCTTTCTCTTTCTTCTCAGATTACACTTGGTGATTCAACGCCAGTGGTAATGACACAGAAGACATGTTCCTGTGTGACAGGCACTGCTTTATGCAGCCACATAGTGGCCCTGCTGTATCAAACAGCACACTATTCACAACTTGAAATACCAGTGGTACCCCCTGTTCATAGCTGCACAGAGTCAGAACAGCAATGGCACAAGCCAAGAACTATGGTAATTTTAAGGAGATTTTTTTTCATTGATCATTGCTTTGATTTGAAGTGATCCCACTCTCAGTAATTGTATTTGTCTGATAGGGTGTGAAGCCTGGACCCATCAACGCCATGGTCTTCACCAAGCCAGTACCAAAGCGAATATCAGAAGCATACAGTCGCTTTAGCCTTGAGGATCAGCCACTTGTGACCACCATGAACATGAGGTCTGACCAGCCCCTTGTGGAAATTGGCATCGGGTTAGTGCAAAAGGGAAGTGTATTGTCCTATCAACAGCCTGCACAGAAGACCCGGTACATCACACATATTCATGACACGCCACCAACCCCACACTTGCCGCTGGATGGATATGATTGCACACCATCAGATTGAGCATTTGTATGTACCAAGGAGCAGCAGCTTCACCTAAACAGTTTGTCCGTGTCCATGGAAATGGCAAACAAAATTGAAATAGCTACACGAGAACAAAGTTGTTGCCCTGAATGGTTTGAGCTCGAAAGCCGCTGGTGACCGCCTCTAGGTTTCGGGAGATCTGCCATGTCAAAGGCCAGAGCTCTGCTGAGTCGCTTGCAGACCGAATATTTAAGGGAACAAGACAAACGGCAGACATGAAGAGGGGGGCTGAGATGGAGTCAGAAGTGGCAGCTGAATATAGTAAGTTAGTCCATGTCAACTATGCCCCCAGTGGTCTAGTTATTCATCCAACCACTCCCTGGCTTGCTGCTTCTCCAGATGGTGTTGTTTATGATCCAAACGCACCCCCAATTCGGCCTTGTTGAATTCAAATGCCCTAATGTCAAAAACTTTGTAGACTGCAAATACGTAAAAATGGAAAATGGTTCCCCAAAACTTAAAAAAAGCCACGCCTATTACTGGCAAGTACAAGGGCAACTGCTCCTCACAGGGATGCAGTGGTGCGATTTTGTTGTGTGGGCACAGGAGGACTATCTTGTGCAACGGATTTACATAGACACTGAGGTGCAAAAATCAATCAGAGAGAAAGCTGATTATTTATTTTTCTATGTCTACATGCCACGATACCTACAAATGAAAAAATGAGCTCTAAAAACATGATCAAAATATAACTTATTCAATCCAATACAAATCATCATCATCATAAAAAAGAAAAAAAAAATAGACCAATATATTGTAATAGTTGTTCATTTTTACAAATCCAATGTATTATAACTGTTCATTTTTACAAATCTATACAAAGGGGCTTAATGATTGTTGTTCATTTTTACAAATCTATACAAAGGGGTTTAATGACTGTTCATTTTTACAAATCTATACAAAGGAGCGCATGACCGCTTACTGTATCCAGCTGCCACCTCTGACTCCATCTGCCACTTCTGAGTTGTTCATTTTTACAAATCTATACAAAGGAACCTATTGATTGTTGTAATGTACAGTGGGTCCCAGTTAAAAATTGACACTTCATTCACGATCAAGGTGATTCACGCAGCTGGGTGAAATGTAAGTACAACTGCAGCCGCTTGGGGGCAGCATAGTCTGCTGTGGCGTTCCACGGTCGAACCGACGGGCGATTCGACAGCAAGGGCTGTGATTGGCCGAGTTTTCAGCGTTTCTCTGTGTTTTTAGCAGCCCCTGCAACATGCTAGTCACCTGTAGCCTAAGCTTTGTACATAATGTTTAACATAGTTTTGGATTCAGTGGCAAGATTTCTTGATTGTCTGTCTCTCAGTAATGTTTTAAAATGAGAGCTTCGTCAGCTGGCAGTAGGCTACTTTGTCGGTAGTCATGAGAAGTTCGCTTGCTATAGAACATAAATATGCTGTCCAGAAACCTTGTGAATAGTTCTGATTTTTTTTTTACTACACTAACAAGGTTGAAATATAGCCTTTGCCTACAGCATGTCCTTAACAGTAATGTTAACAAAATTACAGCATTCATATGACAAAGGAAAACGAATTCGGTCACTCAAGACTGTGCCACAGCAACCAGTGTAGGCTACATTCCTACCCAATAGGCTACTCGAAGCAGATAGTGTTGTCTGACGGTCGAGTGGGTTAATGCACGTATAGGCCTATCCAGAACAGGTCTGCAACTTTCAGGCAGTTCTGAGTTCGAATCTAGGCAGGAGCAGAGCCATATAAAGGCCTAGGCCTATTGTTATCATTTTTTGCAAGGTGTTGCTCCTGGCAGTAAAACAACTGTAGGCTACAATGATTGCAATACAAAAATATGCGCGTGTTAGTTTAGTTAGTTTTGTGATTTTTTGCACTTTTTCAGGTTTGAGGGCTTTTTTGGCAAGATTGACCTTGGTACACTCTGCATATGTTATTTCTCCGTATGGAAAATAAAGTCAATTTTCGACACACGTCTGTTATTAGTTCAATAAGAAGTGTTGCTTGTTAAAACATGTGACTAGTGTAACTCAAATGATTTTAGAAATATTTAGCCAAAGCCAAAAAGTGTTAGAGAGAAGGAGAGACGCCGGTGCAGCTCAGATATCTTCTTAATTTTCTTTATTCTTTAGTGAAAGGTGCAGAACATTATTAAACTTTAAAGACATAATACGCACGCAGGCACAACTAGGCTACTTGTTGTTTTCTTTTACTCGGCTATCTATATATGGTTATCAGCACACAATGTTGGGCTAATTCACTAGTTATGGATATCACAAGAAAAACAGAAAGGATGGAGACAGCAAAGCTAAAGGAGTTATTCCAGATGGGCAAGAACAAGGTAGGCAATTGGTGTGCTTGTCAGAACCTTAAATTACAGCTGTTTAAAGCCAGACGTCACGGTACACTAGAACAAAACTAAAGGTAACTTTAGCTATAGGGCTGTATCAATTTGTCCAAATTAATAGGTCATCGTAGACATTGTTGTTGTATTATTGCATGTGGATATTGTTATGCTATGTAGGCTACTTTTTTTGCAATGCACGGACCTAAAACCGGGAAACGGACAAATATTGTACACGCGTGAATTTGTTTTTGCGGGGGTGGGGGTGGGTGGGTGTACGTACCATAGCTCTCTCTCTCTCTCTCTCACACACACACACAGTACCTTTCTTAGCCACAGTTAATTTTAGTGGTGATATGTGTTATGGACATTGTTATGCACATTATTGACTGCAGTTTATTCTCATCAATGTCAGTCCATGAATGCATATTGATCAGTTGTTAACTAATACTGTAGGCCTAGAAGTTGCATTTGAAAATGTTACTGTTGTAGGCTGTTTGTTTTTTATTTCAGCCACACTGTTTTAAAGTGGTTAGGACCATTACACACCAATTTTGAATAAGCCATACTGCAATACCGATTTCATGGTTGCACCATGCACATGTTCGCCGATTATGTGGCCCTCAGTAACCTATAAATTCAATGATGTGGCGCTCTATGAAAATGAGTTTGACACCCCTGCTCTAAAATATCTGTCCTGGCCTGGTTGCACCGGATTGTGGCCAAACGACAGAAGCGCGGACGCTTTGTCTACCAAAAAGTGTTACTTTGTGCCCCGCGCTCCCCCACTGCTTGTGAAAGAAGGGGGTGGGGGAGGGGGGCTTAACGTGAAAAAGCTTAATGTCCCAAAACGGCAAAGTCATAATGGTAGGCTACAGGAAGTGGGGGGAGGGTATGGGATGACCAGAGTTGTCTTCGCTGTGCTATTCAGAAAGCATCTTATTGTCTTTCCAGGCGCACACAGCTCGTTATAGCCTATCGAGTGCCTTAGCAGATAGGCTCTGCTCTTCTTGGGTTTGGCCTCACAGCGAACTCAACCCTCTTGTTGCTTGCAGTTTGTTAAATAAAGCGATGCAGATTACATTATTTATTTCTGATTAATTGTGTCTTTTTTTGCAACATCTGCTTGTTAGGCTGGGCTACTGTCAATGTCCTGTACAGGTATATGTTCAACAATTGCTGGTGTAGGCCTACAGGCTATAATCAATTAGGGACTGTTCGTTATTTATTTAAGGGGCTACCGGAGGAGTTTTGGGAGCGTTAGTCAAAAAAGACGTGACCCTCCCTCGCCAGCAAGACATTTTTCTATGACACTCTAAAGTGATTGAGAAAAAACGCATGACCCTCCCCAACAATAGGCTATTGATGCCTCCTATCTACTGGGTCAATTTGGGAGCTTGCATGCTACGACTCCTTCCTTGAAATGCCTTGAAAAGGCTGTCGTTTGCACAATTTCACAAATAATCACTGGGACCGAAACAAACCTGTCAACTTTTCCCGGGTTTATCGCGTATTTTAACTTTTTCCTCGCTGTCTTAAACGTCCCACATACTCGACGCACCCGACCAGTAGCGCGACAATGTGACGTCACAGAAGCGCCGTAACCATTCATACTCGCGCGTGGTGGTCGCAACACTAGTTGCAATATTCTCCTGAACAGAGGTGTCGCTGTTGTGACAAGACTAACATTAACTACTTACACAGCAGAAGAAGCTGCAGTAAGAAACACAAGTAGCTAGCCTCTGTGATGGTACTTCAGACTTTGGTTGCTACTATTCACAACTACCATCATCATTATCATGTAGTTTCCAAGGTGTGTGCACAGGTAGATAGATAGATAGATAGATGGATATATAGATAGGTACTTTAGTCATCCCGAGGGAAATTTGAATAATTTAAACAGTTTAGTTAGCTGGCTAGCTAGCTAGCAGCTGGCTGAGTTTGTGTAAAAAAGAGATTTTGTTCAGGCCTTAATAGATATCTTTTGTTTGAAAATAAATCGTTTCTATTCTTTCCTCTTAATTCCATGTGTTGCAACTCTCACTGGTAACTTTGTTAACTTATCCAGCGAACTATTAAAAATTCACGACTGTAACAAAACACTGCAACAAAACACTGCAACTCGCTTGCCCTCGAACTAGTCCATCTTCCCGTTTCGCCTTTGTCGCTTCGTCTGAAAAAAAAAATGGTGGTGTGCTACTACGTGTGCTACACGGCCAAAAAAAACCGGCGCCAGAGAGATCTACGTCATTTTGACGTCACATTGTCGCGCTACCGGTCGGGTGCGTCAGGTATGTAGAAGCCATTAGGAGGAGCTGCAGGGCCGTCGCAAGGGGGTGCGAGGCCCTGTACGAACTTGACAGATGCATGAACTTACGTGCATGAAATCATGCGATAGCTTACTTTACACATAGCCAAGGCTACCGTTGGTGCATTTTAGTAGCCTAGTCTAATAAGTGTCGTGGAAAAACTATCCACTTTCCCGAACCTCCAATCCAACTAGCACTCTGATGTCAAAGACCCGAAGGAGAACACCAAGACGAGAGAAGCTGAAGACTGCTGATCCTTTATTCACCGTATTGCAGTGATAATACAATCCAAACAACGTCAGGACTGGACCGTCAGGCAATAGAGTGATGAGTGGCAGCTGCTACCCCGATGAGATCTGATCTGAGTGTGCCTGAGCTCTTTCTTTTATGCTCTCAGGGGCCTGGGAGGCGTTCCTCTCCTCAGGAACGTCACCAGGCCCTTTTTAGCCAATCAGAACGTTTTGGGACTTGAGATATTGGTGGAAAACCCTTCTCATTTAAACATTAAAAAATGTGTGTTACTAGGCAGAATACATGTGACCAGGTCCTATGTGTAATCTGTTGCCAGGCAGAGTATGCGTTTGTTTTGGTTCTATGTGTACTTTCACTTTTGGTTCTGCCTCCTTTTCTTGTAAACCCCTCCACTTCTTCTAAGCCCTGTTTGGTTTTACTTTCACTGCCATTCCTCCTCAGTTTCACTCTTAGTCTCTGACCGCTCAGTCTCATGACTTCCAGTAAATGTTGCATAACAGTTGCATAAACAATATCCTTATATAAGATGGAATGTTTCTAATAAACCAGCATGCACACACACACAAGTTACACAAGTTATTATGTCTAGATAAAATCACCACATAAGCTACACCAGCTTGTCTTTAAGAGGGGAAATTGTATAGCCGATAACATTAGCTGAGTATTTGGCCATATGGTGTTTATCATAGGCTACATCATGACACCAAATAGTGTAACAAAGGCGAACACTTTAACAGGGGAAATTAATTGGGCATGAATCATTGTGCTGAACGGTATTTGTCAATGCAGAAACACACGACATTCAAACTGTTGATAAGATGTGCACTATGGAAATTGGTCTGTAGGCTAACAATGTACTTGTACAAGTAAATGTTCAACAATTGCTGTACAGGCTATAATCAATTAGCTAAATCATTTGTCAAGCTGTTTAAATTCGTGCTACATTCAAACGCAAAAGGTGCTTTGATATATTTTTCGTTTGAACGTCGGCAAGCAGGCATGCTGCGGTTGCAATGAATGAGGATAATTGGTTTTATCTGCGGATTTATTTTTTGCATTATTTTGAATATGACTCCCTCCAGTCTCAACAGCACTTTCCACAAGCATCTAAGTTCTAACATATATCCCCTCTCGCTTTCTCTCTCTCCATCCCTGCACACGGTGCTTTCTTAAAGGAGCTGCACCATTTTACAACAATTGCATCTACATTTTCATATTAGAATGTTTTGTCAAGTGTAAGCTTTAAACTACCGTGGATCAATTTAAGTTCCGTGCCCCGCTGAAAGCCTCATGCTTATCGTTACACTATCAAATCTATAAGTAACCGTGACAAATAGGGTATAAGATATATAAACTCACGCTATTGTATTATCATATATGTTTGGTAATGGCTCAGCTTTCTCTGATTGTTCTACTGACTTGGAAAATGCATCATGGAAGCAGTAAGTCAAGTCGTATCAAAAATACTAGTGGCAGAACTCCAAAGTGACACCTTGTGGTTGTTTGTGTCAACTGCAGTTTGTGCCATTTCTGCTGACAAAATGGGGTGCGTGATTCCTGAAGGAACCCGTCCAAACTTAACGGGGACCCACTGTACTGTCACTGCCTCTGTATAATCCACTCCTAAAAAATAACACTAATTATTGAGTCAAAGACATGATGGACAAAAATATGGTTCAAATGTGTTGTAGATTTTATTTGTAAACAATAAATAATGTATATATTAGGTAGGTAGTTTTTGCAATTTCAGAGAACATTTTTTTTTATTTATGTGATATTCATGCGTAGAGTACCCACTGTTTTACTTTTGAACTAATGTATGTTATACTATTGTGATGTATCTAATTTTACATTAAAATGTATGTACAAGTAATATTATTTCTGTGTTGACATGATATGTAGTTATTTATTTATGCCAGGCCTTCACTAATGCCTTGTTCTGATAATTGGATAACAGACATGCCACTGTGAACATTTGGCTGATATTTACAGTCTGAGTTAGTGGAATGATGCCATCAAAGAACTTGTTTTCTTTGATCCTCCTGATCACTCTTTCCACGTGTACTCTGAGACGTGCTATGGCTTGTGTTGCAATTACATGATGTGCAGGCATCTGACTCTTCCTGGACAAAAATGGTGGACAGTACACCTTGCAATTCACACAGTCGCTTATTAAGAAACCCTTGTCCACCATCACTGCCATCTCCTCTGTAAGTATGTGAGAGACCGAGGCAGCCAGCCCACCAATTGGGATGTGAGCTTGGGGTTGTAGGTGGAAAAGGAGGTGCAGGGGAGGTTTTCAGCGTGCAATTTCTATTTATTAAATAACCAAAAGAAAAACTTGCAGGAATAACAATAGGCTATTATTTAACAAAAAAACACTTTCAAACAAACAAACCAAAAATAAGTTCAGTATTCCAGTTCAGTATTCCAGTTATCAACAATTGCAGAGCATAAAGCTACAGTAAGTCTCTACCTCACAACAGGAGAGCTGCTCTCTCTTTTCTCTTTCAAGAGCGCACCGAAACGTCTTTAAAGTCCGATATAGGGAGAAGGGGGAAAGTTTAACTCCTCACAACGTAGCTCTGCTAGCCCTGATCTTTTGAACAACTCTTTATCACTCATTGACTCTGCATATAATGAGGAGACAAAAGTCACTGCACCATGTGGAGCAATGCCAATCAGGCCTTTCATGGTGCAGTGACTTGTGACTTGAGTACATTTCACTCTGCAGCAACAGTGAGGACGGAGTCTGGCATTTAAATTCAGTGCAATCTATGATCACTTGTGTGTCAGGGAAGTCGCTGAAAACTGCTGGGATTTGCCTTAACTTCCTCAGGTGACAGCCAAATGCATACAGACCCAAGGAGGGTGTATAGCAGTGATGTAGTACTCGAGTCCGGTCTCGGACTCGAGACCGGTCTCGAGACCGGTTTCTGCTTTCTCGGACTCGACTCGGACTTGTTCCTTCAAAGACTCGGCCTTGACTCGGTCTCGGACCACAGTGGGAGGAGAAGGACTCGTAATTTCCGACCGAGTCCTCGAGACCAGCGCATTTTTTTATGTTCATATTTAAAAAAAATGAAAATGAAATTTCACGGCGGCCACGTCTTTGCCCCTTGCGTTGGCCTTGGTGCCCCCTTCTTTCAATATTCTGCTTTGCGTCCATTTAATAGCGATTTTTATTTAGCTTATAGCCTGTCAAAATAATCTTAGCATCACAGCGCAAACTAATTCAGTCTTACACAGTGGAGAAAATGACAGCGCATGGCAAAACAGAAAGTGCGTCCAAACTCACCCATTCTTCTCAGTTGAAATACAATCATTAAGCCTACTCATCACACAGACACATGCATCACATCACATGAAAGAGCTTTTTCTCAGCTTTCAAACGATGTTAGCCGCTAATTGCTGTGGTGAACGGTTCGCAAGAAAAGTAAATAATATAATTAAATTTAATCATAATGTCTACATAAGGTGCTATACCCATTCATCTCGGTGGAATACTTCACAAACCCTTAGTTCAACACATGACAAACCATATATCAGAATAAACAGCAGACCTTACCAGAAATAAAGCAGTCCCCTGTACAGTAAGCCGTTCCAGAGTATTCCGGTTAAATTAAAAATGTAATCTGCAGCAAGGTCTACATTCATGTGTCCAACTTTGGTTTCAAAATGTGTTTAAATCGTTCCTCATGATTTCATAACAGGCCAAATACAAAATAAATGTTACAAATATTGCCTAGATATAGGTAAATATTAAAATTAGAGGATATACAGCGGAGTAAGAGTTTGTGAAAGGAGTCTTAATGATCAAAAAATGCTAAGCATGCATCTAGGCTATTTGAGTTTCTTAAAGCTGAGCTGTGCTTAAATTGTTCAATACATGATTCCATAACAGGCCAAATATAAAATAAATACAAATATTAAATATAGCCTAGACATCTAAATATTAGATGATCAGATGATTTACAGTTCTATGTAATATGTCATGTTTCATGTTTTTGTAATGTTTCATACAGTGATGCAGGTCTACTGCTGTCTCATACCACTGCTATGCAGACGACACACAGCTCTATCTGTCCTTTCCACCTGACAACCCCCTGGTTTCAGCACGGATCTCGGATTGCCTTTCAGACATAGCTACATGGATGAAGGCACACCACCTCCAGCTGAACCTCTCAAAGACTGAACTGCTGGTCATCCCAGCTAAACCTACCATACACCACGACATCAAATCAAATTTGACTCCCTGTCTGTTTCACCGACCAGGACTGCAAGAAATCTAGGAGTTGTTCTTGACAACCAACTAAACTTCTCGGATCATGTTGCCTCAGTCGCCCGGGCATGCCGTTTTGCACTCTACAACATACGGAAAATCAGGACTTACTTGACTCAAGATGCTACCCAACTTCTGGTTCAGGCAATAGTCATCTCCGACTTCGACTACTGCAATGCCCTCCTGACAGGTCTCCCAGCCTGCGCGAGTGAAACCACTTCAGATGATCCAGAACGCGGCGGCGGCGCCTGGTCTACAACCAACCCAAAAGGGCACATGTTACCCCGCTGCTCTTCCAGCTACACTGGCTACCTATGGCGGCCCGCATCAAATTCAAGTCTCTAACGCTTGCCTACAAAGTAGTCTCCGGTTCTGCTCCCACCTACTTGAATGCCCTCATACAGACTTACACTACCTCCAGACCGCTGCGCTCCTCTGACGAAGCAGCCCTAGCTCTACCACCCGTGCGCTCAAGCCAATCCAAACTTTTCTCATCTGTTGTTCCTCGTTGGTGGAACACACTGCCAGTTCCTACAAAGGGCAGGGACATCCTTTTCCACTTTCAAAAACTCCTGAAGACCCAGCTCTTTAGAGAACACCTACTCTCATAGCAACACTTACAACAAGTCTTACTGATCCTAGCACTCACCAGCCGTTTTAAACTGACAAGTAACTGTTAAAAACAGCACTCACCGACGCACTTATTCTTACTGTACTCTAATGTTTTTTTTTAAACTGTCCTAAAATTGTGAGAATTGTTCTAAAACTTACTGTTTACCATGTTGTTAGTCGCTTTGGTTAAAAAGCGTCAGCCAAATGTAATGTAATGTAATGTAATGTAATGCTGTGAATAGCCTAAATACAACTTTGATTATTTTTATAGCCCACTACTGTATAATTAACTTTGGCCTTGGTGCCCTGACATGTGGCCTTTGTGCCCCCCACCAAATATGCCCAACTGAAGGCCAAGTGGACTTGCCCCTAAAATGGTGAAATTCCAAGCCTGGGCCTAACTGTTGATTATTAATTGGGGTGATATTAAATCATGAATATGAAAACTGACATGTTTTTATGGTCTTGGTCTGGACTCGGTCTGGACTCGGACTTGCCTCCTCAAAGACTCGGTCTTGACTCGGACTCGACTGTATTTGAAAACCAACGGACTCAGTCTCGACTCGGTCTCGACCCTTCAAAGACTCGGTCTTGTCTCGGACTCGGCATAGGCGGTCTCGTCCCCATCACTAGTGTATAGGTAGTTTGTCCATGATGACACTACTCTGCTGACTGTCGAGGAATGAATTCTAAACCGATGTCCTAAGTCTCTCTCCTTCAGACCAACAGAAAGATGGACAAGGAATAGGAAGAACTCATCTATTGGCTGCAGTACCTGCCTCTGTGGATTTGATAGACATATTGTAAATTTGTCTCAATCCACAAACCCAAATGGCTGACTTAACATAATAATAATAATAATAATAATAATAATAATAATACATAGTGTTTATAGCCTAGCTATTAAAGCTAACTCTGACACCTACCCCTGACACACATGAACGGGTCACCTCTTCATTTTTCTTAGCTGCTGCTCTGGCTCTTGTGATTCTAATCATTTTGTGGACTGATGGCTCAATGAGCCACCAGAAGGCCATTAAATGATCATAACTTGGGAATCTAGTGGAGCAAAAATACATTTGATTGATTTTACATGTAAATATGTACTTTATAGTTTTTATAGACAAATAAACTAATTAGGCCTAGTGTAGGTTTATCCTCTGTTGAGGTTTTTGTAGAGTGGGGGTAAAGGAAAGGAGGACGTTATTATGCCTGCCATCGGTACACCAGAAGACTGAAAATATTTGCAATCTGCATAGCTTCTAGCCTACCTAGTGTAAAACCGTATATCCTCATCGGATCCTGCAAACCGCTGCAGTCCGAAATTTCGCTGCAGCCCTAATTCTTGCAGCTGCTTTTTTAACTCCTCCACTTCACATGCCAAATCCTCGTTTGCTGCACAGCTCAAATCTAAAGACAACGGCTCTGGAATAGCACAGTAATCATGATCGGCTGACACTTCGGTGTCTGACTCTAAAGGAAGAGATAACTCCGGTTCCTCTGGCCTTTCTCTCCTCTCCCACACACTGGGTCGTGTTGTGAGCCTGTAGGCATTCCACTCAAAGAGCATAGGTATTGCTCCTTTAGCCAGACGTCTTCGACCTCCTTCTTTTGGCTCAACTAGGTCGCTTTCCATGAAGTGTCTGTTGCAGACCTTAGTGTGGGATGTTATATTAAAATTATCCCGACGAATGTTTGCCACCCACCTTCGTCGCAGATCGGGCTGGGTTGGGAAACTATGGAAGCTTAAGACACCGTTAAATTTCGCCGAAGCATTACATAACGGAACACAGCAATGTTCCGAGTACTTTCTAGCCTGTTTGAGTAGGTGGTGGGTCTTCATTACTTTGCGACGCACACTCATTTTGTTGTTGTAATAGTTTGAAAAGTTAAAAAAACGTGAATGAATGAATGGGCGTTACAGGCAGCACTAGTTTTAAACGGAAATACGTAACAAAGCCGAGTGCAAGTAGCGAATTGCAAAGTCTAGCTACTTAAGTTACAATATGTTGAACATGTTTATGTTTAGGTTTTATATTATGAGGTTACATCAGTGATCCAATTTATTGTACAATGAAATGAAACTGTTACCCCAATTTCAGATCATGGGCCATCAAAACGAGCGTCGCTTGGCTTTCGCCTGGTGTTTTCTAACGTTAAATGTCAACGAGGGAAATTTCCACAGACCCATTATGGAACATTGCAATATTTCCATTCGTGTTAAGACCATAATTGTACGTTAATCAAAGGTGAGATGGTAATGTTACTTCTGTTTAGGGTGGTTGTTATGGTTTAGTTAATATTCCTCCACACCAACAGTTATTAGTTATGGCTTTAGTTACACGTTCCATTCTCAACCAGGCATATGTGATGGATTGTTACTTTGTGAAATGACTTTTACTTATTCTAGTCTACTATCATGAGCAGATAGACATCTCAGTCATATGCTACAATATTACTTTGATATGAAAAGTTCATACCAGTTCATACCAAAAAGTGTTACAAAGTTAAAGGGATATTATATGTGATATATGGAAATCAGGGTGATTTTTATGTAATGCTGTTGCTGTAAGCATCTCAAATGTAACTGAAATGTTAATTAGATACAGAACACTGGGAATGTGCTTGTTGATGTTGACTGCATGTATATGGTACAGTCATGGTAGTCTACATGCCTTTTAGTTTAAGAAAGTTTTAGTTGTTTAAAGTTCTATATGCAAAGTTTGATAAATGTGCAATCATTTATGATGATGCTAATGATTTTTTTTTAATCTAAGCTTATTGTTTGTATTCTGTATTTGTTTCCTCATGGCAAATTACATACTTTATTTGAATTAGCAATGATGTATTGTGTTTTGTTTTTGTATTGTGGATTCACTGTGATATTGTTTTAATGTATTGTTGTTTTAGTATTACATAATAAAGCTATTTTATATTTGTGTTTGAGTATCAGATTTTATTTTAAGGTTTTTACATTATCATTATATTTAGTGTTCACAAAGGCCACTTCCCTTTTGCACAATTATAGATTATTATTAGGATTGTCAAAATAACGTGTTAATTTCAAATAATTAATTACAGAAATAAGAATGACTTATCAAATGTAACACTGATTAATTGCATTTCATAGTGCCATTTGACCCAGTGCAGTTTGGCTATTGTGACTGAAGCTCTGGACTGAAGTAAGCAGATGGGAAAGCACTGCTTTGAATGAAACAGTTACCCTAGGCCTATATGTTTTAAAAAGAATGCCCAGATTTGCTGGATTTCACCTTTAATGTGTAAATACAAATTGGCATCACATACAATGTTGAAGTAACAAAATGTGTTATTTATATTATTATATATATATTATTTATAAAAACACAACATAAAAGGTTTAATAAAACAGTCACAGAAAAGTGAACATAATTGTTAAATGAAATGATTTAAATGACATTGAAAATTAAAAGAACATCATAAAAAAATAAATTAGTCAAGATAAAAAAAAAAAACAATTAGTCTGTTTGGATTTCTTGGTCCACCATATCAACACGTTCTAAGATTTTAAAAGAAAAAAGCACACGTCAGTTAAGTGGACTATATAGAAGGTAAGAATAGAATCAAAGGAGGTGTAGTCTATATTATATAAGTAATACATGAGTAATGTCAATGATGCACTGAACCTATCAATTGTTATGTTTTCATATAAAATAAGTCATTTTACTTGAGTCATTTTAATAAAGTAGGCTAGGCTACTTACCCTCCTCAAGAAAGGCAGCAGCTGCTTCCTGCGCCTCCTTATATACATTTATGTCATGTTGCATGCATGGCTTCCATTTTTTTCCCATTGTTATCAAGCTGTTGCCTTAAATAATTTACGTTTTGTTTGAGGCCAGCTATTTGTTTTCTTTTCTTGCCTAATTCAGATAGCAGATGGGTGCCCAGGCTTGTTGGTTCCTGGGCAATCTCTTCACATGGCACTGCTGGGTCTTGGCATCGGTACTGTTGAAAGGTAGAGGCAGCCTAACATTAAAATCTACAATTGGAATAAACATTTACATTTTACATTTTTACATGATTAAATATTACTTACCACAAGCAGTTGCATTCTGTCCTTTAATTGATCTCCCTCTTCATCCCCCACTTTGGGAATTTTTGATGGAGAAGTATATTTCACCATAATCTACGTGAAATTGAAGTTTAAATATATAATTAGTAGCTTATTCGGTTTCAAATGTATGAATAGTTAGCTTATGTAAGTAGCCTAATTGTCAAGAGAAAGTAGTATGGCATAGCGTACATTTGTGTTAATATGTTAGGCTATGTATGTATAATATATATATATATATATATATATATATATATATATATATATATATATATATATATATATATATATATATTCTGCGTTTATCTCTTTAAAAATTGTGGTAGTTTAAACAAGGTGTTTTGGATTTTGTTCATTATATACATTTGGGAAATCTGAGTAGGCCTACTTACTTCTGCTGCTCGTTCGTGGAATGGTCAGTGAAACATTCATGAAACGACAGAAGGAAATTACGTCCATGGTTGATTGTGAATTTCCGATGTTGGGTGACAATTATTAAATTAGTTGCATGTTGTTCATATTATTACACTGTCCTATTGTGCTTTCAAAATAAACATATTTTTAAAATGGCAAGAAATTGTCATTCTGAAGAAACCACCAATCATGCATTTTTTTTTTTTTAACTCTAGAGCATAATTGGCCACTTTGCTCTTTCTACTTCCTTTTTCGCTGAGACGTCGTTCTGTGCGGAGCTGTGCTGAATTTAGACTACCAAGGTAAGTTCGATGAATAATCATGGTTTTGTATTGGACTTGTGTCTACTAAAATGTTGGATAATAATCCCACATAGTGGTTATTGTAATGTTATTGTACTCATATAGTGAAAAGTAAGTAGTTGTGTATTCGTTTTTAGATAGAAGTATCCATTAGAAGCTAGCCAGTGTTCCGTTGAGTGTTCTACCCTCGAACACCACAGTAGGGGAGACCGGGGCTGGTTGGAACACTTTTCACTCTCGGCTATATTTCTCCGTCTTAAAATGCGTTGAAATTGTCAAATTGTGATTAACTGAAAGCTTGGGATCTCAGCTACAAAATGTATACATTCAATGTCAACAAATTATCCCTTGTTTTGAGTTATATATGATTAAAGTGGTGTTGTGCACGTGTGCCAACCTGCCCCATGCACGGGGTTGGTTGGCACATGTAGTCGGGGTTGGTTGGAACACCTATGTTATATTCCTTTGCAGTACCCCTTTTGTTTGAAGTGCTCATCTATATCACTGCCTGTAGGGCTTTGCTGATGTCGTTCATGTGTGTTTTTCTTCAGTAGGGCCCACCGTCAAGACCAATTTGGTCCCTACCGATTGTTTTTTTACTTCAAATGTTTAAAAATGTCTGAAATGCTTCCAAATGTAAAACTATATTCAGTAATTACAATAACAATGCTAAAATAAAGATTGGTGATGTTTTTATGTGTAAAATACAAAGTTTATAGATTTGTCACAAAATAGCCATAGGGAATATATGTGCCAACCAAACCCCAAAATCAGTGTGCCAACCTACCCAGCCCACATTAGGTCAAACTTTTTTGCACAAATGCTGTTAGCCTGCTAATATCAATCACCTCAGGTTTTCAAACTTCATTTTAAGATATAGATGAGTCCCCTAGCAATCAATTATAATGAATATTTTTTATATATCCCTAACTATTACCCTTCTAGGATGTAATTAGTGGGAGGTGCATATTCTAAGTTGACACTACAAAATTAAAATGTTGTTCTCACCTAAAGGGTTAACGACCTGGAGACCAGTTACATACGTGAGTTTACTCTACGCAATAAGGCCGTCAGTTTAGTGTTGGAATTTTGTTGCAGCTCCCTCTAGTAACCTGGATATTAACAGTGTTTCAACCTGCCCCTGTTCCAACCAGCCCCGGTCTCCCCTACATCAATTATCAATGTGCACATGATATTAATGTTATTTTAAGTTTAATTTCATTGTGTGAATAAGGTTAGCAAATTTGACTGAATGTAACGACAACGCTTATGTTAATGGTAGACACAGTAAAACATTTTAGGTTTTAATGGTAAACTAAAATTAAATCTTAACATTATAATGGTTTGCTTACATAGATGGATTAACCCTTAAGGGGAATTTCAAGGCTGAGATACCATGACACTTCAGATACCATGTGCTAATTTTGCAGTGTTAAGAACTCAGTTTGAATATATTCAACAATGAAAATCCCATTTGTATCCTTATTTTTTATTTATTTTTTTTTTTCAGATTATGAATCAACAAGGAGTGCAAGGTAAGAATAATAAAATAAAAATAAATAAATAAATAAGAATATCAAGTGATTTAGCAACTCGTCACATTCTCCTGTGCAGTGCTCTTGCATTTTAACTAACATTAAGGCTTAGCCTATACCAACGTGTAAATTATGCCGAAACAACATATTTCAATATGTTAAGGTACATGAATGAGTCATCTACAGTAAACTTTAAGGAATCTGCAGTAGTTTATATTGAATATGAAGTTGAATTTAGTTTAATAATTTTAAATGAGTGTTTTTTGTAATTTACCATGGAAGGAAATGTTTTGTCTGTTTTGATTAATTATAATTGACATGGTACATGAAACTACTTTGCATTTGATATGACTTTGATGATATGATATGACCAACTAATCTTAATTTGTCTTTTGTTAGATATGCCAACTGTATGGATTCTTGGTGATAGCTACATTTGCCGTGGGGAGGAGGCAGCAAGGAGAACCTATGGCAGCAACCTGGGTTCCAATGCCCAGGTAGAGTGGTTTGGCTGGGGTGGATTGAGGTGGCACTCTGTTGTCCCCGCTTCAATAATTTGGTGACAAGAAATTCTCCCCCGGATGTCCTGCTTCTTCACTGTGGTGGGAATGATTTGGGCAAAATTCGTAGTGTGAATCTTGTCACAGTGATGAAGCAGGACTTGCAGAATCTTCACCAGCGTTTCCCAAACATGATGATTATATATTCGACCATCACCCAGAGACGCTGCTGGGGTTCTGCACGCCCGAGGGGAGTGGACCATTCTCGTAGATGGGTGAACAGTGAGATGGCTCTTAGGGATCAGGTTCATTTGTCCCCTTTGGGCAATGACATTTTTTTAAATAACTTAGCTGAGTGTCTGAGAGCCTTATTCCCTTAAGGGTGATATGGGATTATTGCTTCACACTAGTCTATTGGCTATTTCAGATGAGGATTGTTAAAGTGTATGTTGTGTTTGATGTTCATTTGGGTTGAATTAGATTGAAAAATGAATTTGGGTTGGTAGCTGTATCACTGTTCATTTCCTGATCCCTTAACTAAATTTATGATTTGGCATTTTTTTTCTCCTAAATTACTCCCATTTCTCTCTAATCTTTTCAATTGGCATGAGTTTCCCAAATTATGAGTGCCACTTATCCACCTTAGCCAAACCCTCACCACTTATTGGTTCTCCTAACTGTCTCTCCCCATGGTGAATGTAGCTTGTTGGACCATGTTCACTATGTTCACTGTATCGTCATCAAGGACCAGTGACTCAGCAATGCTTTGTGATCACCTGTGTAATGGATATAATGATGGTAAGTATCTTGAAAGTCCAATTTGGTAGGGTAAGCAAAAATAAGAACACACCAAAACTAACATTTCTTGCAACCTTAAGTAAATATGTCATCATGAGACCTCCCTAGGCATGTTCACATACCACCAAAAATAACACCTTTTCTCAGATGCCTTTGGCCTCTGACCCCCTTTCCCTACCTATCCCATTCCTTTGTATGTCAAGCAACACTGGGTATTCTGAATGGTGCTATATAAATTTAAGCTATTATCATTGTTATTACTATGGTTATGTTGTTGTAGTTAATATTCATAAGCGTTGGAAACGTTTTTTTTTTTTACCAGATGTACTTTATAGATGTCCCGTCATTTAGAATAAATACCCACCCACCAGCCAATCAGAAAAGATTATTCTCTCCTGATGATAAATATTTACATGTGTTTGTTATTTCTGTTTTTGTTTGCTTATTATAGTGTCATATCATCTCTACAGACAGTAAGGATATTGTAAAGGATGGAGTATTCCCATTTCTGCTCTCTAACCTTTTCAGCCAATGCTGTTATCATGGTACACATTTTAAACAACTTTTACATTTTGAATGTCCTTGTTTTGGTCTGTACAGATGCTGTGTGATTGTTTAGTTTATGACTGCCATTATTGTTTGTGTGTTTGTTTACTATAGTGTCACATTGTATCCAGTTGGCGAGTGAAAATATTGTGATGGATGAAGTTTGCAAGTTTCTACCTGAGCATTTCAGTCAGTGCTGTTGTCATGGTACAAACTTTAATCATATCTAAATTAAACACAGTGAATTTTGGATTTATCTGTTGTTCTCTCCACCTGTGCTGACAAAATCTGATTATTGTGGATGTATATTTTCCCTTTATCTTTATTTGTTTGTGTATTTGTTACAGAGTCCCATTATATGGCGTTGTCTACCTGCCTGTCCAACCAGTGAAAACATTGTGGAGGATGCAACCTAAAGCATATTCTCTTAAAGTATCTGGTGACAGGTCTGCACTGCTGTTCTGGCTGCATTTCTGGCTGCTAAATGGATATCGTTTCGTTAATATGAATGACGGCGGGGAAAAAAAGCCATATATGACAACACTCGCAAATCTGAAGAAGTCACCCTGCTTTGATGTGAGTGTTTTGTCTATTTGCATAGGCGTTCATTGGGCTAGCCTACGTGGTTTGATACGTGCTGAAAAGTCCTGTTTGCCGTTGAACTTGCGCTCTATTCTATGTTGATTGACAAAGCCATACATTATGGCCCATAATGCAGCCTACAAGGATTGTGTTGTCTGATGATCTAGCTATCCTCTGCCATTCAGAGCTCCGGAAAGCTCCCAGCTATTTTGAAACACCTGTTAGCAATCTCTGATGTCGGAATATTCAATGGCTACCTGACAATATCGCAGTGCAAACTCCAAAATTGTTCGTCTATTAATTTTCCACGGTTCAACACATTAGCTTACTAGAACATAGTTTGGCTGGCTTTATTCATTTCTGCCAGTTAGTGCTTTTTCCCCTGTGTAGCCTATAAGTTACACTACATGCATTATTGTGTTTGACACTGAGGATAGCCTATCTGAGACGGTGGTCTGGTTTAAATGAGTTACGTTGTGAAATTGAGAATGGCACAGACTAAATCGTTTAGTTTATTTCTTTGTATTGTGAAATTGAATTGAGATATGGACTATTATAATCAATAATATGTTGAAATTAATTAAAAGTAATCATTTTCTATGAAAAATGTTTTCTATGTCTGTTGTATGCTTGTGTCAAGGTAAAGCCTAGGCCTACCGTGCGCATATACTGTACTGCGCAAAAGCGCCACTTGCGCCTAGGCTATTTCATTGTATCGCCTTGTTAGGCTATCTTGTGGGTGTGTCAACTTTTATGAGATAGAGACCCCCTTAAAGACAAAAAGATAATTCGAGCCCTGTGTCCGGCTATAAATAGAATCAATCCCGGGCTTAATTTGAGGATTTATGGTAGCCTCTCCTGCTCAACATGACATTAGCGGTTATGTTTATTGATAACAAACTCAACCAGCCTACTGATCAACTCGTTTTCACTAGCCTAACTATAAAATACAAGTATATAGGCCTACCCAAAGTTTTTGTTCTAAGACATTTATTTCAAACATAATTTCAAGACACAAATTGGATACTTCAGTTACCTTGGTGCATAAATCCCAGAGAGTAGGCGACCACACCCCAGTGTGATGGGCCTTTCTTACGCGTTCAGTGTGGGGTATAAACAAGCTGAGAATTTAGCGGTGTCACGTCTGGCTGTCACAGACATGGGGAGCTCTTTGAAGCTTGGGATAATGTGTTTTTTTTTTTCAATTTTATAAATGCTTTGTTTAAATGCTGTTGGAACAAATAGTTGATGATAAAGGCAACTTTCTGTTGCAATATTCTGTGTGTTCTAGACTGGTAACTTGTTAAGCCAACATGTTCTAACATTGCATAAATATTAACTGCAGACACATAGTGGAGAGTTGATTTGGTTTATACCAGACAATTTAGGTACTGTAGGCCTAACTAGGCTATTTGATCATGTAGTCTATGTTTGGATCATAGGCATGATGATTCATTCATGGCTTCATAAAATATCAACATCATGTTGCTTTTAGAGTATTCTACCATTGGCCCAAGTAGTGTAAAATAAATCTAAAAAAATTAGTAGAATTGCACATAGCAAGAAGCTGGTCTGAGGGCAGATCTGGCATTGTGCTCATCTCACAGTTTTGACAATTTTAATCAAACAATATTTTGAAAACAATCAATGGTATTATCGTAATATTCTGGCAAGTTTAAAATATGATGGTCGAAAGTGGGCCAGAGGTGGCGATCCGATATCTGGAAATCTGATTTCTCTATGGGTTTGTGTTCACAATTTGGTCCCCCTCACTTTCAAAATATCTCCTGCGCCCCTGGGAGTACACAAAAAGAAGAAGTGCTAAAAGAAAACAGCATCACTGTTAGTTCCTGTATGTCAGTCAACCACAAGGGTTGCTCTCTACTAAAGTGCAGAGCTGCTTGGGCTCATTTACGGACTGAACTTAGCTCTCAGTGCAGTATCTTTGTGATACTGAGCTGTTACTCATTCACTAACCTCTTTGTGATACTGAGCTGTTACTCATTCACTAACCTGAACCTGGCACACATTTGGAGAGTCAACACCATTCTGGTGAGTTCATGTTCTTACTGGATACAGTACTTTAGCTTGTGTTCTTGGAAGTGCTAATGACTTAAGTGACTTAAGTTAAAGAGTTTGATGACTTGCTGTCAAGGGCGTAGGTTTGGTCTGAGCTTTGATGGGGACAATTGTCTGTAGAGGTAGCAGTGGTGGCACAGGAGGTAGAGATAACCAGTATTTGTGGGGGGTCAGTTTGAGCCCAACTAGACACTTACTGGTTCCCAAAACTGTTCTTGATACTGGCTTGCTGGCTACTGACTTGCTCTTATATAAAAGAGCCAGATGGCGACGCCTCTCATTAACATCAATGAACTGCTGGCATATTTGTTGAATGTCAACATCATCCAACTTATTTTGGTGGACATTTGGTCAACTTGATCAAATAGGCCCCTGAACTCAACTGACCTCAACATCTATCTCATGATATCAGCCACATCTGTAGTGGACTGAATTTGGTATTTAGACCTGAACATAGACAGCTGAATTTTAAGGCTGTTCATGTCTAGCTCTGGGTACTGACCAACAATCATCTCACTGACTTCCCCAGTGACCAGCACATCAAGTTCCTGCAAGATTCGCAGATCAGGCTGGTTAAATCTTTCCTCAAATCGGACATCTACACAGTCTAGCATTTTGTAGTATTCTACCCTGTAGTATTCCCATGCCGTCTTTGGAATATACTGGCTTGCCCCTCCAGTATAGCGTTTTGGAGGAGGCCTTTGGTAGGGGACCTGAATTGGTTCAATCCCAAGGGATCCAACCATTTCCACTGCTTTATCACCTGGAAGCTTGTCTCTCTCCTACCATGCACAGTGGATCTAACACAATCAATCGCACTCTTCATGCCTGCGATAGTTTTCATTCCGTTTCTGCAGGGACTTGTTCAGATATTCAAGGACTTCAATTACCTCTACTGCGAAAAATAAGGCCAAGCACTGTTTTGCCCTTTTCAAAATGCTCTTTGAGAGAGAGAGAGAGAGAGAACACGAGAGAGGGAGAGAGAGAGAGAGAAAGGGAGAGAATGAGAGAGGGAGAGAGAGAGAGAGAAAGGGAGAGAGAGAGAGAGAGAGAAAGAGAGAGAGAGAGAGAGAGAGAAAGGGAGAGAGGGAGAGAGAGAGAGGGAGAGAGAGAGAGAGAAAGAGAGGGAGAGTCTGTGGTTCCACTGTTGGCTCCTATCTCCTCTAGGCTAAACAAAACGTTCTCATACTGGCAGAGCGCTGCTCTGATTGCTTTCCCTCGAACAGTCCACCGGGTGGGGCACAGTGGTCTTAGTGAGGCTGAAGGTCCATCCCCTGATGCTGCTGCTATTGCTATTAAAAAGATGCCTTTGAATTTCCCTGAGAGCTTGTTTAATGTCCCCAATTCATGCACCCATTCCAAAGCATCACGTATTAAAGGACTAGATTCGCATGCAGACTGTGTTATCAAGTTAAGACAAGGTGTTCCACAATGCACGTATAATGCTACAGTGCAGTGCTGCTTGGGCTCATTTACGGACTGTACTCGGTACGTTTGTGATACTGAGCTGTTACTTATTCACTGACCTGAACCCGGCACACGCTTGGAGTGTTCACACCGTTCTGGTGAGTTCTTCCTTATGTTCTTACTGGATACAGCACTTTACACAGTAGTATGCTCAGAGAGAACCTGTACTCTGTGTTCTTTAATAGCTTATGTTTTTGGAAGTGCTAATGAGTAAAGCTAATTCCCTCCTCATGAGACTGAGACACACACACACACACACACACAGAGAGATACAACATGATACATAGAGTACATACATAAACATACAAATTGAATGAACTCATACATTAACCATTAGGTACCACAGAGCCCACCAGATAGCTTCCCACACAGCAAAAGGACTCTGCGGCGGATCCGCGGCAAACAAAAACAAATCTCTGGTCATGCTGGACATGAATTTGTATGTTTCAATATTTTGGTATGCACTATCTATATCAACTCCATGAATGGATTGACATTGAAATCAATGTGTTTCAATACAATCTGATAATAATGAATGAACTTTTCAGGCAATATTGCATGAATGCAGATGTTTTAACTGACAAAATATTTGGCTGAGATTTTGAAAGTAATGGATAAAGTATGCAGAAAATATCAGATGGTAATGCAGATGCAATCTGTTGATCTGAAATGGAGTGACTACTGCTGTGTTAATATATATGGGGCCACTGTATTCAATATTATTTCAGAGATCAGTCTTTACCTTAACAGTTTTCTCCAGGTTGAGGGGTAGTGACTCAGCTGCCTGGCACTCGGCGAGATGGTGGAGCTGGAGGAATAGATACAAAGAGAGGGGAATGTCTTTAGCACTAAGAATGTTAACCATATCTCTAATATTAATATTATGATTTAGTTATTTCAATGTTAAGAGATTATTACTTACTTTGCCAGTGCAATTGGCTTGGGCTTGAGGGTTCAACTGATATACCAGGCGAGTTGGAAGGAACCTCAGAGATGCAGTCACCATTTTCTGGCTCTTCACTGTCATCAGAGTCCCCGAAACGATGGCTGTTACATAACAATATCATTATGGTTATGGCAATCCCAAAATTTCCAAATATATATAGTACAAGCATCTTTGGTCTATTTTGGAATGCTACGGGAATGTGTTCACATTACATTTTAACAACCCAGAAAGTATCTTACTTGATCAAGCAAACCCAACAGAGGCAATCGTAACGTTAGATGCTAGAATCCAGCCGATAAAAGATGACGCTGAAGAACAAACAAAATAGAAGATGGGGACCAAGTTCCATACAGTTAAGTTATGTTAGCATAATAAATCACAAACCGATGCCAATAGTTGTCTGAACCGACTTAAACAGTGATTGAAATGCAGAGGCTTTCATTACAAAGATGGCAGATAGACACTAAAGTTACGTATGAGACCAAACTTGGCAAAATGCAAACGTCAATGCACAGCTAGCTAGAGGCTAGGGCTAAACCATTATCAGTGAGTCAACATGCTAAAGTTGTAGGTAGCTATCATAGCAGAGTGCTTCACTGACTTCATTGACTGAAATACCAGTGCCAATATCACCTTAATCAAGGTTTGCATCGCAAACGTGATTTCAATATATGTATAGCACTAATAGACATAAGCAATAACTTATGCAATTGCGCCTAGCAGCATGCTAGCTAGCAGCTATATGCCGCTAGCATAGTAGCACTACATGGACAACAGCGACACATTAAAACAGACAAGACCAGACTAATATTAAATAACAATGTGTGTTTTTTAAATCACACTACCATAACATATTCTGCCGAAATTGCTATCCCATTTTAAATCAGATAGGCTACAGACTCATATGAGCATCACAGCTAACAATAACGTTAATTTTGCACAAACTGGCAACAATACCTCAAGCAGCATCACACTGAGCACAGGGGCCCCCCAAGGCTGCGTGCTCAGTCCGCTGCTCTTCACCCTGCTGACGCATGACTGCACTGCAACCTACAGCAACAATCACATAGTGAAATTTGCTGACGACACAACTCTGGTGGGTCTCATCACCAAGGGCGACGAGACTCAATACAGGTTGGAGGTCGACCATCTGACCCACGTGGTGCAGGGACAACAACCTCCTGCTGAGCGTCAGCAAGACCAAAGAGATTGTTGTTGACTTCCGAGAGGTCACACCCAACACCTGCCACTGACCATCGGCGGTGGTGCTGTGGTGGAGAGAGCGAGCAGCACCAAATTCCTGGGGGTGCACATCAGTGAAGACCTCTCCTGGACCACCAACACTGCATCACTGGCGAAGAGAGCTCAGCGCCGCCTGTACTTCCTGCGAAAACTCAGGCGAGCAAGTGCTCCACCAGCCATCATGACCACATTCTACCGAGGCACCATTGAGAGCATCCTATCCAGCTGTATCGCTGTGTGGGGCGGAAGCTGCACTGAATACAACAGGAAAGCCCTGCAGCGCATAGTGAACACAGCTGGAAGGATCATTGGTGCTTCACTCCCCTCCCTGAAGGACATTTACACCACCCACCTCACCCCCAAAGGCGACCAAAATTGTGAGTGATGCAAGTCACCCAGCTCACAATCTGTTTGATCTACTGCCCTCTGGGAAGAGGTACAGAAGCCCTGCGCTCCCGCACTACCAGACTCACCAACAGCTTCATACACCAAGCTGTGGGATGCTGAACTCTCTCCCTCCTCTCCCCCCTCCCCTCAGCTACATAAACACCCTGGACATTGGACCCACAATGGCGCCTGCACTACTCCACCTGCACACTTGAACACTTGCACAACTTGTACACTTTACAACTTGGTGTTGTTGTCCTGAAAACACAACACTTCTGCTGCTCTTACAATAACTGCACCACTATGCCACTTTCTTTATTACTTAGGTCAAACAGTATTTTATAGTATTTTACAGTATTTGCACTAGTATTTTATTGACTGTCTATGCACAATTTCAAAAAAAAATTTTGCTGCTCTTATTTTTCAATTATTATATGTGCCCTCTTATTCCTTATTTACTTACTTTTTTTTTTTACTTGAATGTTATGTTGTCTGTGGACTTAAAATTGGTCAAATATGTCTTGTCTTCACCGTGGGATAGTGAGAAAGCGTAATTTCGATCTCTTTGTATGTCTGGAACATGTGAAGGAATTGACAATAAAGCTGACTTTGACTTGACTTTGACTTTGACTTTGAAACTGTTGCACAAAATGACAAACGTCTCTGGTTGCACTAACGTTAGTCCTAATATCAAACAACGTCATTACAATTAATAAACATGATGATTATAAAACCACAAAGGCCAATGTTTAGCTATTGTGAATGTCGCAATATATTAATAAATATCACTTAAGCCTATGGTACGGTCCCGCGTCTGGCGTCCAGCGCCCGCAATGCACTGGTGTATGACGAATCAGCGTCATTTTACAGCATGCGTCCGTCTGAGTCGACCGAAATTTAAGACCCAAGCGTCAAAGTGGACGCGTGACCGGGCGCATGTGTGAAACGGAACTGCTGTAAACATTCCCCTCCAGTAGGTGGACCACATAGAAGAACAACACTTAAACATAGAAACAAACCTAGACAGAAGAAGACTTGTTTGGTTACCATAACGACGATTGCACACAGCGCCTGTCCTCAGCTTGCCTGGCTTTGAGTTACGTGAGACACCCATGGAGACACCACGACATGGAGTCAACTTCGACCGATGTAAAGCCACAATCCACAGATACATTCTTTAACATTATATTTAACGGTCACTTTACCATCTATGGTGTAGAACCCAAAGTATTTCAAGACACCACATTTTAGATGAGTTGGGGACGTAATTATCTGTCTGCTGGCCGTTCTGTGCGTTACCTTTGATTGTCGAAACAGGGTGGCTGCATGGGCTCATTGTGGCTACTGGCTATTATATTATTTATATTATTATAATATATATTATTATATTATTGGCTCTTCCTCCTGCGCTGACACCGCGTCTTTGGCACCGCGTCTCTGTTTCCGGTTCCGGTCGGCGTGCTCCGTATGTAACTACCTAAACTTCCAAACTTATCTATCTTAAATCTCCTTGTTACCATCTACTTTCTACGGATTTACTGGCTACCGATTATATCTCGTGAACAAACTCTTGCATAAACTGTTGTTGCTCAAGGCTTTGGATTATCGGAATCTATAACCTTGATCGCCAAACTTTTCTGTCAAACGTTAACGTTAAGCCAGTATCAAGGGCTGCAAATAATACCGGGCCAAGGAAACGATATCTGGAAGAAAAAAGCATCAAATTCCTTCTAACGTCTCTCAAAACTAGTGACTCAATATAAAAGTGAGATCTTCTCAGATTACTTACCCGCTACCTGTGTTCGAGTTATCAAGGAACTGCGATATCGCTGTTGCTAGCCAACTAGCAAACCTGCGTTTAAAACAGTTGACACCGGCGAGCCCTGCTTGGCGACCACGATGCCTCCCCTCAGCTGTGCACCAGGCTGCGACTCATCGTCCTTCTCAGCGAAAGATAGTGGAACTTCGAAGCCAGAATAGCGACCCTCCATCAGATTGAGAAGGATGAACAGTTCCTCGACACCATTCTCTCCGTGAAGTAACGTTACCTCTCTTACACACACAAATGCCAGATGCCCTGATTTCACTCTGTCCTCAATACTTTAACCATGCCATGCACTAATGCAACTTCTGTCCCTGTTGCCTCTACCCGGCCTCTGCTGAGAACCAAGCCTGCTCTGCTGGCCAGCTCCACTCCACACCAGCCTGAGCCATGGCGTAGAAGCAAGCATCACAAGCCACGGCAGGCGGTCCGGACGGCACTCAGGCCCAGCCTAACCTATCACGACTGGAAAATCGCTATGCCATTCTGACCGAGGATGAGGAGCCCCTCCAGCCCCGAGACAACTATCCTGGTCCCTCCTTAAAAGTCGGCCCCCGACCCCCTCCTCCCCGGACCTCATCAGCCTCCACCCTGGTCATCGGCAGTTCCATGGTTAGAGACCTCTGCATTCCCCCATCATGTAGCGGTCCCTCCCAAGGTCTACTGCTTCCCTGGTGCCAAGGTCCTTGACATCCAGCAGAAACTCCCAAGCATCCTGGCCCGCCACACCAAGGTCAACAACATCATCGTACGTGGAGCACGAGCGACATCAGAGATAAGCAGTCAGTAGCACTGCAGGAAAACTACAAAACTCTCATCACCACTCTGATGGGCACAGAAAAACGCTTTGTCATCTCTGGGCCTCTCCTACCCACAGAAAAGGTGCTGAGAGATGGTCCAGACTGTTTGATCTCCACACCTGGCTCAAACGCTACTGGCGCTTCCCTAAGCATCCCCTATGTCAACAACTGGGGCTTGTTCTGGGAGAGGCCCAGTATGCTGAAGCGTGATGGTCTCCACCCAAACCAACATGGAGCCAGGCTACTCTCTGACAACATAAGCGTCCACACTGAGACATTGACATTCTGTAGAAAATATTACAGATTCCATGCCCCCCCAGGTATTGATTCGAATGGCATTATACATGTGGATGAGTCTGAGAATGTTTTCTGCAGGGTAACATACAATACTACTACCATAGATCAAGCTGTGTCATGCAATAGCATGACTTATGCTTATAGTTCTATTAAAACGTTGATTTCTACCCAGCGTATAGTAAAAAAAGAAAAAGACAAATTTAAAACTAGAAACCTAACAAATATTCTTTCCATACCTCAGCATATTCCTCAAAAGCCAGAGGCATTTTCAGCTAACATGGGTTTACTAAATATAGGTGCACTTACTACCAAAACCTTTGCAATCAATGATTGTATTAGTGAAAAAAAATTGGATTTTCTGTTTCTTGTTGAAACCTGGCTGACTTCAGACAGCTGAAGCTGTTCTTGTTGAGACTTGTCCCCAAATTATAATTTCTTCCACTCAATTAGACAAGGCAAACGAGGTGGTGGAATTGCCTCCATTCTCTCAAACAAATATAGTTGCACACGAGTCAACTTTGGCGAATTCGCTTCCTTTGAGTATATTGCCCTCACTCTGAAGGCTGACCCAGCTGTACTTCTATTAACCTTATACCGCCCTCCTAAACTATGGACTGGCTTTCTCAACCAGTTTTCTGAACTTATGTCGCTCATCATCACTAGCTATGATCGGATAATTGTAAATGGCGACTTCAATATTCATGTCAATAAGACAACTGATGCTAAAGCCAGTAAGTTCCTTAATGTGTTGGACAGTTTAGAGCTAAAGCAGCATGTTACAGGACCCACCCACAACCTTGGCAACACCCTTGATCTAGTCATTTCCAGAGGGATAGAAGTCACAGACTTATCAGTAAATGATATAAATATGTCTGATCATCATTGTGTATCTTTTACACCAAACACCAAACACCTTTTACACCAAACACCTTTTGATACACTCAGTCAGGCATCCTCTCTAAGATGCGAAGAATTTGCAGACTTCTTCAAAAACAAAGTCATTTCTATAAGGGAGGCTATTGGTAACACAAGTAATATGTTTGATAGTACACCCAAAAACAGCCCCCCAAAATTAAGGTCCTTTAGCACTATTACTCAATCTGAGCTTGGTAAAATTATAACTCAAACCGGTTCCTCAACATGTGTTTTAGATCCAATCCCTACTACATTCCTCAAAAAAGTATATGATGGCTTAGCTCCCTTTTTTCTCAAGGTAATAAATACCTCATTAGAAACAGGTATATTTCCAACTGCTTTTAAAACCGCTGTTGTGAAACCTTTACTTAAAAAGTCAAAACTTGACCATACCAATCTGAGCAACTACAGGCCTATATCAAATCTATCGTTTTTGAGCAAAGTACTTGAAAAAGTTGTTTGCAATCAGTTAAATACCTTCCTCAACGAAAACAGTATCCTTGAAAAATTCCAATCAAGTTTTAGATCAAATCACAGCACAGAAACGGCTCTAGTAAAGATAGTCAATGATCTCAGACTAGCTACCGACTCAAACAAAGTCTCAATCCTTATTCTTTGGATTTGAGTGCGGCATTTGACACCATTGATCATAGCATCCTAATTCACCGCCTTGCGAAGTGGGTGGGTCTCTCTGATAATGCTCTAAACTGGTTTCAAACCTACATTACTGGCAGAGATTTTTATATCAGTCTAGGAGATCATGTATCTGAAAAACATGACTTGCCTTTTGGTGTGGCCCAGGGGAGCTGCCTTGGTCCCCTGCTATTTTCTCTATATATGCTTCCTTTGGGAAACGTCATAAGTCAGCATAATGTAAACTTCCACAGCTACGCAGATGATACCCAGTTGTATCTTTCTGTGGAGCCAACTAACCCAGATGGCCTTTGCTCCCTCACTGCATGCCTAACCTCCATTAATCAGTGGATGAGCAAAAACTTTTTGAAACTAAATGATGACAAAACAGAGGTACTTCTGGTTGGACCAAAACTAAAGCGAGATATCATTCTTAGTAATCTGGGGAACTTGGCACACCAGGTCAAACCAAAAGTAACAAGCCTCGGTGTCATCTTAGATACAGAGTTAAGTTTTAAGCCCCATATCAGTAAAGTTACTCAGACAGCCTATTTCCACTTGAGAAACATTGCCAAAGTGCGGCCCTTTTTAACTCAACAAGATGCAGAAAAACTAATTCCGCCTTTATCACTAGCAGGTTAGACTACTGCAATGCACTTTTCACTGGTCTTCCCAAAAACATCTAAAGAAATTGGCACTCATACAGAACTCTCTGCGGCTAGACTTTTAACTAAGACTAAGAAGAGAGAACACATCACCCCTGTGTTGGCTGAACTGCACTGGCTCCTATTTCCTATAGAATTGATTTTAAGGTTATGTTAATTACTTACAAAGCTCTGAATGGCATAGCACCTTCATATATCTCTGAGCTTTTAATATCTTATCAACCACAAAGGAAACTTAGATCATCCAATTCTAATCTTTTAATCGTACCCAAAGTGCTCCACAAAACAAAGTGGAGAAGCTGCGTTTATCCATTATGCCCCCAAACTATGGAACACCCTGCCTCTGTACATCAAGCAGGCGAGTTCAGTAAATATTTTAAAAAAGATCTGAAAACATACCTGTATAGGAAAGCTTTTAGTTAACTCATCTTATCCTGTAGACTACATTTTCAGATTATTCTACATCTGCTACTATTATTGGGGCAGCCAGCCAGAAGCAGATGGGCTCCCCTATTAAGTCAGGTTCTGCTCAAGGTTTCTTCCTGGAATATGGGAGTTTTTCCTTGCCACAGTTGCCATATGGCGTGCTTGTGGGGGGTAAGAGGGTTAAAGCTGCCAGTCTTATGACGTCATTTTCTATATTTTTGATATGTTGCTGAGTATAACATAAACAGCAAAGAAAAGTGATTGATAATGACTGACTGACTATTATTGTGTTACATGCTTCAAATGTAAAGCACTTTGAGCTGCATTCTGTGTATGAAAGGTGCTATACAAATAAAGCTTTATTATTATTATTATTATTATTATTATTATATTGGCTTGATTTGGTCATGAGCCCTGGATCATATAGCACTGAAAGAGATGGTAAACAATAAAATAAAACTATTCATAGACAGTGACAGCCTTACTCCCTGCATAGAGAGCTGACATGACTTCGGATTAAATGCATCTTTTAAAAATGAGCGTATGCTGAAATCAAATCGCAAAACCCAGAGCCAATTAAAGGTATCTATCTACAACGCTCAGGCGAAACCCATGTAACACTTGCTGATCGAGATGCATTCTCGACTGTTCCGTATATAATGCGTTATCAATAGTGATTAATAAAGGGAATGTAGCCTACCTTTCCCAGGTGCAATCATTATCACCTAGCCTACTCCTGAACTCAATCTCAAAACTCGCCTGTCAACACCGGGAAATGCGCTACACAGCACTAAAAACCGAATAGTTTATTTATAGTTCGACTACGGATATTTCACGTCATGTTCGAATAAAAGTGACAGCCCTACTCCCTGCATAGAGAGCTGACATGACTTCGGATTAAATGCATCTTTTAAAAATGAGCGTATGCTGAAATCAAATTGCAAAACCCAGAGCCATATAAAGGTATCTATCTACAACGCTCAGGCGAAACCCAGTAACACTTGCTGATCGAGATGCATTCTCGCCTGTTCCATATATAATGCGTTATCAATAGTGATTATAATAATAAAAGGGAATGTAGCCTACCTCTCCCAGGTGCAATCATTATCACCTAGCCTACTCCTGAACAATGCTGAACTCAATCTTGAAACTCGCCTGTCAACACCGGATAATATTATCATAATAATAATTGAAGGAATAACCTAGGCTACCTCTCGCTCTAAATACACCCATTATCACAGTGAGACATACATTATGAACACAAATAGTTACTTCAAAACTTTTATTGACACGTCATATTTACAGGTTTTTCGTTCATACTTTTTGGTATGAAGCAGGTGTGAAGACTCAATACAAATTTAATTGAGGACATCTGTACGCACAACTCTTTCTTACCATGACACTGCTGCATGTGTTCAGAAAAATGTCTACTTTGTATCGCACCAATATTGCTGCCCCCGCAGCACCGAGTCACTTAGCTACAGGCTAAGTAGCCTAATAAGCAAGTAGGCCAAGCTAGTCTCTCAGCTATACCAACAGGTGTGCTGTGTGTGTTCTGGTGGATGATAAATGGAGCGATGCGATGGGCCAGCTTATCAAACTTCCCAGCAGACAGGCTTAACGTACTTTCGTGGTGCTTTTTCCTTCATCAGCTCTTCCTTCGTTTAGTGCTCGCACATCCCAAGTTCTTCTTTTCTTCAGGCATTTCAGGCTTCTTTGGTGGTGGGCTTCTTTCAGGCTCGACGTACCGCCCCCAGTTGGTGGGGCAGAGTATCACAGTTAATCTGTAGTGCGCAGGCGCTAACCTTAACAATTTAACGCGCATTCAGGACAGCAGAAATTGGAGTATGCTTCACGTCCACGGCAAAAATGACGCACGTCTTGGACACGCGCAAATGTGACGCAGGACCATGCCAGAGCCTTTACTCGAGAGGGTTCAGCGCAACCGTGTCCCAGCAAAGAAAATATCCACTAGTATGACTCTTCTTGGCTCTTGGTGTACAGTCATGTTCAACCGTTACAGTAAATGGCGTCAGCGCCCTTGATCCGGACACACGGTCCACTCAGGATCTGCTGTTTGACAGTAGAATTTACGGGGCCGCCTGGAGGCGGAGCTGATCCTCTGTGCGGCACCAAAACGAATGCGACAGTCACGCGGGTTTGGCGTCTTGAAGGCGGATCCGCCTAGGAGTCTACTGCTGTGTGGGTTGCCTGTGACAAGATAGCCGTCGGTGATGCCGTTAGACTCCGCCATAAGACATGTCAGGGCACACAGACTCAGGAAACAAGGTTAGGCTCAATCAAGTCGTTTTAATTTGAAAACATCAACCAAGGCAGGAAAATTTAAACAAGGTCTTGAAGTGAAGTTAACGCTCAGAAGAACTTGACTTGACAAACAAGGCAGTCCTACATAAAGGCTCCAATTTTGCAAGAGGATATCGTCCAACAGAAAAAGTCCAATAGAAAATGTCCAACATAAAAGTTCTACAACCTGGGACGTAGCAGGAAATTCCAGAAACGAGGAGCTGGGCTTGGAAACAAGGAGCAGTCCGTGCGCTGGAGTAAATGTCTCCGTTGAAGAGGCCAGACAGAGAGAGCAGAGTGACAGGGGTTTATATGGGCAGTAGGAGATTGGCTACAGGTGCTGGGGAGTGGCAAACGGGAGATTGGATGATTGGGTAATCAGTAGACAGGGGAATTAGATTGGGAGATCGTTGGAGCAGAGTGACGAGGAGGAGAGACTGGTGGAGAACCTGGTGGTGTCGTGACAACATCTAGCCTTTATTATGTGTAGAACTCCAGTGTTTCCCCTACAGTGTATTTAACAGCGGCGCAGCGCCGCCGCTGGATTTTAAGTGCCGCTGCAACATAATATCACGAGATTCACTTAACACACTGTAAAAGCACAACGGCCAACGTCATCTCGAAATTGTTTTCTGAAAGTCTTGAGTAAGTTAAGTGCATCAAATCCGCACTTAGCCTCTCATTATTCAGGACATATCTGCGGCATGATGTGTCAGGTGATTACAACCCCAAAGACAAGTCTGCAGCCCATATGGCTAGCCTACGTTCTGAACACGGTTACATTGTTTAGCTATCCGACTGATGGGGTCTTGCTCCGCCACAGTGTAGCCTATGGTGTCATCGTTCACTTGTAGGTTACACAATAAATAGCCTACTTATAGGCCTGGTGACAATAAAAAATGATATTAGTTATATTTCATCACGAAGCTGTTTGTATGCCGTGAATTCGCTTGTAGCCTATGCCATATGTTAAGCTTGAGCAATTCCTCTGATCCAAAGCCTGCTTTGACACATTGACACTAATGTGAAACATGCATCCTCCTCTCCTAGCCTACATCAAATAAAAGAAACCAATTCATGATTACCGAAATGAATTTAACATGGGGGGAAAAAAGTTTGTTGCGATTTAGCCTACTGTTGTGATGCGGTTCTTTCTGCTGATTGGATTTACGTCCGGTGTCGTCAACTCTGAGAACTCTTGCTCCGGCTGACAATTTTATCCAGAGAGCTGATTTCCCAAAGATGAGCCTCCATCAACATTCAACGACAAATTATTAAAACGTAAGTAATGCAATAGAGTAAACCAATGTGCTACAAGGTGTATGGTCTTAACGTTAATTGTAGCCTAGACTTGTAACGTTAGCGTAGGGCTACATGTAATGTTTGCATGGGAAAGCTAGGCGAACACAGTCTAGGCCTGTTTAAACTTTCTGATAGTTAAAGGAAATATGAGCATATGTTGGCATATAATAGGCTATCACAAACAGACCTTTTCTACGTTTGCGGCATTAGACATAGGAGCCTACATTCTCTTATCAGAAAGACGTGTTCTCATAACTTCAGCGTTCTCTTGACGGTGAGACGAACGGTCGCACTTCAATCAAGTAGCCTAGGTCCTTTTCGAGTTAATTGTGAGTGAGTTGTATGGTAACTGTGGGAGTGATGTAGAAGAAAAGTGAGTATTTACTTTTTTTACGTGGGTTTGTTGTTTTGGGACTGAGAAATAGACTACAAGGAGAGCATCTGGCTACGTGCATGTGTGTCAGCATTAATGGCCCCCCAACAATTCAATTCAATTACCAAAGAGCCTTAGAGATGTTCTTTGAAAAGCCCAGAAAAATTAAGTGCTCGCAGATTGGGTGTGGCCTTTGCCATTAAGACAAATTTAAATAAATTGTAAATAATCTTTTTCTGGGTTGTGCCATTTCATTTTTCTTCTATCATTTTTAACCAATAATGTAAAAGAAAGCTGAAAATGTCCACAAAAGAAACACGAAGGTATGATATAAAAAAAAAGTGAGCAGAGGGGTATTCCAGAAAGCAGGTTTACTGGCTTAGCTGGGTATGTTAACCCAGAGTTAGCGGTAAACCTGGGATTTCAGTTCCAGAAAGCTCAAAAATGATCAGGCTATGTAAGTAACTATGGTAAAATAGGCTCTGAACTGAACTGGGTATGTAAACCCAGAGTAAACGGTAAACCTGGGATTTCAGTTCCAGAAAGCTCAAAAATGATCAGGCTATGTAAGTAACTATGGTAACATAGGCTCTGAACTTAACCTGGTAGGGGGTAGGTTTTGTTCAGGTTATTTTAGTGCATGTTCAATCAGGCCGCTATTTTTACACTTGTCACACAATGGCGTTTCATTTTGACGAAGGTCCGATTGACAAAGAAGCACAAAATCATGTAATATTCATCCGTGCAATTCACCGTGAGAGGGCGATAAGACCACGACATCACATGGTGGCCTATCCATTCTTTTCTAAACGAGTTTTTCAAGAGCGCTAGAGTTTTTCAGCTGAATCCTAAATATAGGCTGTAGGCTTGAAAAGCATTCTCCATCCCTACATTACACATGGTGGATTATAATAGAATAAAATAAATCTTTAATGTAGGCTAGCTAGCCTACACCATAGTGGACATTTGTCTTTGGCCCACCAGACAGATGGACAAACAACATCTCAGACACATTGAAGATATAATTAAAACAAGTACAGTAGCCTACAAAAAAAGGAAAACATATAGAAAATTAATAAATACGTTTAATTAAAGACTGCATAACAGCTGTCATGCAGGTAGGGCTATGCGTGTTGTCACTAAGTTTGGTTAAGAATGCTGATGGCATTTTGGATAAAATAGTTTTTAATAGGCTACACACGCGCTCTCCGACTGGGAGTTTTTGTGGTGTCAGTCGGTGCGTAAAAGTTTGCCTTGCGCTAAAGCAGTTCATTCGTTTTCATGGACACAAACCCACGAGCATCATTAGTACTCAACTGGCAGGTCAGCATCACTTAATGTGCACCGACGATAGGCTGTCTTAGCTGGTGAGCTTCAATTAACGGGCTTTGGCTTTTTCAGAATGTCCTTATGGTCGAATGGATAGGTCATAGGCCACTTCTCTTTTTATATGTGATCATGCTTCACATCTTATCACAAACGTGGAGGCGAAATGGCAGGGCCCAGTAGACCTACACGATGCCAGGAATGATGTAGCCTATCCGGGAGGCTAATTCGAGCGACACATTTCAACAGGGTGCGTTAGGGCAGGCCTACACCTTACTAGAATATTATCAGATCCACTACAGACTTATTAATGTGTAGGCTGTAACTTAATGTTATATGTGCAATTACAGGACAACTCATCACCCTTCCGATGCTGGAGCGCAAAGGTTTAACTTGGCCCACAGCTGCAGAACCCGCGTTAAAATAGAAAATTACATTTGTGATTCTCAAGGAGTCTATGGCCCACTCAATCTGTGACAAGGTAGGCTAGTTTAAGAAAGCATCATTCAAAGCAGTCAATACAATACGTAATGTCCACTAAATTATTTAATTGTGCTTTTGACATAGGCTATCTTAAACGTACGCATTTACAGGGTCAGTTAGGCTATTCTCTGTCAAGCAAGGTCTCGTTCCTTGGCAGATGCTCAAGTATTGCTCTTTTTTTGTTATCACAGTTCTCTCCTCCTCGTAAGCTTCAAGGAGAACTTGCTACTCCGCCTCTGAAAAATACGGTGCTCTTCGTTTCGCCGGTTTCACTCATGGTTTCGACTCTCAATAGATGATGCCTTTATAAGTTTGCCGTGAACACGCACAATTCGAGGTTATCTAACACAGGGTTGATTGAACTAACTGGTAACCGGTGTTTTGGAGCCGACAGCTCGAGTTTAGTCGCCACTGGTTCAGACAACCCAGAGGTTAAGTTTTATCTCAGTGTTTGTTAAACCTCCTTTCTGGAATACCCCACAGGAGCGTTGCTGAGGTAGTGCAGCAGCTGTAGCTGTAGGTGTGGTTGTTTTAAAGAAATTCGAAGAATGCATATTGCTGATTTATGTTTTTGTTTTCATTTGAAGTAATATCAATCCAAAAAAAATCAGCTATCTGTTTTAGAACATGCAATAATTTTATGATGTGGGTTTATGTGAACAATGAGCGAGGGCAGAGACTTTCTAATGTGGAGACACAGCACTCAAAAAATACTCCATAGAAATGCATGGGGCTAATTTGTCACTCCAAAATGGCCGTTGTCTACACATATCCCACCCCTTCCTCTGCAAAACGTCGACATGTGAATACATTGAGCCAATCATGTGGTGTGATGTGAATACATTGAGCCAATCATATGGTGTGTTGTGAAGACATCGTGCCAATCATGTGTTGTGATCTCGCCGCTGGAGCAAGATTGGTGTCGTGAAGCCTTGCGCACGCGCAGTTCGACCCAAAGACTGTGCTCGATGAGTGCCCATAAAACGTTGGTATATGGCCGCCGAGTGGAGGGACTTGCCTAAAAGGACTTTGGCGAGGGTTGTTATTGACCACTTATCACTATGTACCAATAAGTGATCATAAAGATCATAAGATTATATTACATTGTGACTTGACAGCAGTGGTGACCATGACCCATATAACCTGTTTACATGACCCAGATACAGTGAGAAGGAAACACACTCGTAGACCTCTGAAGTTCGCCTAAAAAAAAAAAAACCTGCCATCTTAGCTCATATAAGGAGATCCGGGTGTTAATTGAAGCCAACTACCTAAGGCAAGTTACATTGCAAGTTGTATATGCTACAGTATATGCTATTGGTAACACTCACAGCTGAGAATATATATGCTCTTGGTAGCAAACAAAGCTGAGAATAATAGGGCAATTGCTCGCTAGCTTAGCCACGTTTAGAGTTTAACACGATTTAAAGGAGAACTTTGCAACTATTTCAACGTAATAAACCCTTTTAGAAATCATTTGGATGGTTAAATGACCTGTTCCGGTGAAAATGGCGACTTTCCCCGCTGCCCCTAGCATCCCCAGGCGGAAAAACAACTTTGCAACATTGAGACTACCTTCCCGGAAAGATAAGTGAGAGAGTGCATAAGTGAAACAAGAGACTCGTTTTAAATTGTGTTTCTTACCTTGTAACATCATGTTCTGCTGAATTTATGCTAATCGTTTTGCTAGCTTGTAAACAAATCCATGTGCTTTATCGTTACCTTTTTCCACAGTTTGAAATAGCATAATACACAATTTCTCCAGCAGAGGGGGAAATATAGCTAATCATGCCAAGTTTCCCTTTAAACTCACAACAAATATGTCACGTGACATCTCACTCTCCATCGCTGGGACAGGTTTAATCTGCTACAGTGTTTGACAACTTTCTTAAAGGCTACTCTGAATATATTTTTTTATTATTATTTAACTGTCTATGGTTAAAGGCTACTCTGAATAGGAAAAAAAATAGTTTATTTAACAGTCTATGGTGAAAAATGAGCGGCTCCTGAAGCTGTTGGACCCAGAAAGAGATTTATTATCCCATTATTGCATCATCAATTAATAACCGAATAGAAATTGAGCCACATTTGAAACTATTGTTGCCCATGTTTTAAAATAACAATAACAAATAATAATTTTATTTAATTCGGCCCAAAAATGTATGCCGGTCCACTGGGAAAATCCCTGGTATGCCAGATGGTAAATGATCATGTTTACTTTTCCACCTTAACATTAAATTACCGGTACACTCATTTTAGGCAAGTTATCTCAAAAGACAAAATCAAAAAAAGACAAAAACTGAATTATGCTTAACATTTTAAATAAGGGTAAGGCTATTTGCACCCCTGGCACAATTAGCAGTGTATGATATTCGTACCCTGGTGCAATTAGAAGTGAATTCTATTCGTACCCCGGTGCATACAGCAATGTGTCCTATTAGTACCCCGTCTGGTACAAATATCAGTGTATGCTATTCATACCCCGGTGCACACAGCAATGTGTTCTAGTAATACCCTGTCTGTTACAAATATCAGTGTATGCTATTTGCACCCCTGTGATTTATTCTGGCATATTGATCACACAATGTAATAATAATAATAAAAAAAACAAGCAACATGTTTTTTTTATTGTTACGTAACAGGGTGTGAAAAGCTCAGCTGTGTAATAGACACTCTGAATAAGGCATGCTGTTTGCATTAATGTATAGTTAGAAGTGGATGCTATTCGTACCCTGGTGTATATAGTACTGTATGCTATTTACACCCTGGTGCATGAACTAGCTAAATATTGCAATCAAAAAACTTCCGTTTGAGAACCGATTTCTTGTTCAAATTGCGCGCCTTCTACCCAGAGACGTTGGTACACATGCACACTCACTCTGCCAAAATGCATCACACAGGAGTCAAACCCCGGTCTCCTGCATGTTATCCCATGTTGGTGACCATTGCACTATCCTCTTCCACAAGAAAATAGTGTTTGCGGGTAAACTTATAGTTTATAGGCCTGAACGTCATATTCACAAAATTTCTGTTAGCTAACAAATTGACGCTTGTATGTGTTCACTGAACCAAGAGTATGAAAATAAAACACAACTTTTCAATCTAAAACTTAATCTGAACAGATATTAGTGCCTCTGTTTAAATAATGATAGCCTTACATACAATAACATTTAGAAAACATGTGCCTTTGAGCCAATTTGGTCAACTATCCTTAATCTCATTAATGCTGCAGTGAGTGGGAGAGCTGTGATTCTGCTAATATTTATGCTAGCTTACTTGGGTAACTTTACGATTAGGGTACATGAATTTTCATGAATTCATGCATAACTGAATTAATGATATATTATTATGTGCTACTTCCTTCCTTAATATCTCATGAATCATCAGGATATCTACTCATTCATTATTATTCATATTCATTAATCATGAATTAAGTCATGCATGGATTCATGATAATTAACGTGCCCTTACTACAATGTCTTTACCTTACTTGATTTCAGTAAGATTACCGGTACCATTGTTTTCAACTTACATTTCCATAACATGCCATGAAGCCAGACAAAATCACATCCTGCAATGCAACTCTATGGAGTTTTATGATGAACGTGTGGGAGTGTGGGTAGTCCTGAACTGCTATTGGCTTGTCTGCCTTTGGTGGGCGAGCTAGGGATTGGTCAGTTATATAATGCGGGTGCTATCTAACACTTATCAGTTTATTCCAGTAAGTAGAAGGAGGAAGAAGAAGCAGAAAAAGACAGAAAAAGACAACATTCAAGAACGCGAAAAGGCAGAAAAAAGGTAACTGACCACTGGTGGTCAAGTGATGATGAATGTGTGTGTGTGTGTGAGTGTGTATATGTGTGTGTGTGAATTATGATGAATTATGAGAAATACATGTTACAGAAGAGATCAGATTTCAGATGGTTTTGTCTCTGCATTTATCCCAATCTGTGAATTAGTGAAGCACACACTAATCCCGGAGCAGTGAGGGGTTAGGTGCCTTGCTCAAGGGCACTTCAGCCGTGCCTACTGGTCGGGGTTCGAACCGGCAACCCTCCAGTTACAAGCCCCTTAGACAACATAGACAACAACATTTTGGTGTGTAGTGCCTTAGAAGCTTCCTAAAAACCTTTCTCAGAAAGCTATGTTAGGGTCGGGGATTTTCAATGCGTCAACCCTATTATGAAATGCAAACACTTGACGCTGAACTCAAAAGAATGTAACTTTGCCGGCTTCGGAACACGGACAAACCAATTTCTTACAGCTATGACCCATTCACAGATTCAGCCTTATGCTCTAGCCTAATTAAGGCATATGCCCGGAGGCTGTTTAGGTCTTGTGCTGATGGTAGCCTACCGTTCGAGCAGAACGAAAATAGAACCGTTTCAACTATAGGCCTATTTGTAATAATATGAGCTTCTAAATAGACTGAGGCAGCTTGCTCAAAGGCTGATGCTTAACCTATATGTTTTGTATTAAAAGTTGAAACGTGTATGTAGAGTCTTAGGACAAAAGTTGGAATACAAACGTTACAAATGTTTACCATTACCAATGTCTCTGAGACAGCTAGGTAGGCTACTTTCATGTTTTCGCATTAGGCGAAACATAATCACAAACTTAAGGCGCAGATGCTGACATGCCATCGTCTTAATGTGAGCATGGCAACAACTTGGTAACAACTGATTCAGCTAAAGCTTGGCCAAGGGGGTAATTTGTGCGTCGAAGTTTGATGCCAAGGGTTCTAACCATGCCTCCACATTTGACGAGTTCGGAGTGACACACAAACAAGAAGGGAACTACATACACTTGACCATCATTGAACTCTCACCCAAAAAAACGATATATCGCTACTGTAAGACCACCAATGCAATCACTTTAGACCAACCTTCTTAGTGTAGGCTAGGTGTTGAAATTAGATTGACCACTGTCCACTCCTCACTCACCAGGTGCTTATGTGGAAACTGCGTTTACATGCCTATTGAGAGAGAAAATGTAGTATGCTGCTAGGAAATACAACAAGTGCTAACACTATACAATTCCATACAGATACAACTGTACTTACCAAAGTTTCAGTATGGCCTAGTTTATTGTAGTGTAGATTAAAATTCAACAGCATCTTGTGCATTTATTTCAGTAATGAACTATTTGCACACCGCTTGCACAACCTGAAAGGGCACACTAGGCCTAAATCAAGACTAATTTAATCCTTGTTGGTTTAACATACCCAATGTGGGTCATTCTATGAAAAGGGTGTAATTTGTGTCCAGAATATTTTATGAAATGCAGAAAGCGCAACATTTTATGAGATGCAGCTTATCACCCGGTTGCCACTATATGCAATAGTCATGCCTTTATAGCACGCAAAAGAAAGAAACGTTACAGTTTAATCCTTAGAGCCCTATTAACACAAAATGCGCCAAAAAACACACTCTTCTCTGTTAAATTGCTCAGGGATCTTTTCATCGTAGCGAGATGAAATCGTTAATGCATGACAGAGCAGTGAAGCTGGGCTTTCCAATGAGACTAGGCACTTATCTGTATGATCAAATATTCAAATAAAAAAACATGAAATTAAATTAAATTGCATCATATTTACAGTCTATACATACATATGGTATATGGTACGTATGTCAGGTGAAGGAGGAGACACAGAGCTATACATTGATTCCAATCACATCCTTCTGGGTCAAAGGGATCACATTATAAAAACAGCAAAATAATAACTTCATATAGCTCAACCTAGTATTGCGCACCCTTTATCTCATTTGAATTACTCATGAACCTGTGATCAGATAAATATGGCACGCATGTCAGATGAATGAGGTAACACATAGCTATCCATTGATTCCAAGTACATCATTCTGGTTTATAACAAAAGACGAAGTGAGAGCGAAATAATAATAACTTCATATAGCTCAACCTACCCTGTGTTTTTCTATGGCAAAGCATGTTCATAATCAAACGCTAGCATGTGTTCCTCAATGGCATAGCATGTTGATAATCCAGTTTTGAGTTCCTAGCAAATGCCTGCATGGTATTCAATTCAAGGCTCACATTGCATCCCAATTTGTTCGACAAAGAAACACCTTTTTTTTTTGCCTTGACTTTGTTCATGGCAATGCAGTAAAAAGTTGAGAATCATTATGAGTGCATGCACCATAGGCACACAGGCTAATGCGCAAAATCAGGTCAGATCAGTCCGTATCAAAGATGTGGAGCACAGAAAGCTAATTTCCCATCACTAAATAAAAATGGCATTCATTTCTGTAAGGCACACACCACATATTTCTAGCCTACACACATGAAAGCCATGTCCAGCTGGCAGCTTGCTGTGGTGAGATACATATCAAAATGTAAAAATTGTATAATACACTTTTTGTCTTTAATACACTTCAAATCAAATCAATGCAAGTAGTACAATACATAAAATGGTGGCAGATCTGGCATAGACTGTGCTGAAAAAACAACATCATGTGAATGGCACTTACAATCACCAGGATAAATACGTATAACTAAATAGTGAGATATACAGCAGGGCTCGTAGGTTTAAAAATAAGCAGACTTGTTCAGTTTGGTGTACAACTTTTTGGTTCCATGTCATTGGTCCGACATGGCGACATCCCATTGGTCCGACATCCCATTAGTCCGACCATACACCGTAGAGATGCATGGATGTGTCCATTATATCCTCAGTGTACAGGTCTGGTCTTATATGTCTTGATTGGTCAGTAGGCCTATATTCAGCATGTCAGTATGGTCAGCGATTCCTGAATTTCCCCTTGGGGATCAATAAAGTATCTATCTATCTATCTCTAGACGTTTTAAGGCCTTAAATTTAAAGTTCTGAATTGTAGACTTTTTAAGACCCCACGGGAACCCTGTAAAAACCTTCGTTGTGTTATATAACCTTGTGTCCTTGCACTGCTGAACTGTCCCGCTGAGAGCCGTGTAGCCTCTCATGATATCACAACATCCATCATATGATCTGATATTGATTGAAGCAGATACGCACTAATGTATTCAAAGCAAAACACCTTTAACAAAACTGTTTTTTTTAGGATAATTTAGAATACATTGTATAAACAACAATAGAGGGAGGAAAGAGATGCGCATTTTAGCTATAGGCTACAGTCATTATTTTGAGTTTGTGTCCGCTAAACATGATAACATTAAGGTACGTTGTACACTCGTGCTGGTGACAAAGTGCTGTCTAGCTAGACATCCCAAGTCTCCCGAAGTTCTGGGAGTCTCCCGATAGCGGCTTCCTGACGCCCGCAATTAGATAAAATCTCCCGGAAACTAGAACGAACAAGAGCGCAAGGATTAAAGTTCTCCGTCGTACGACGGATTTCCGTCAATTTGATTTTAGAAATGCCATATTTGAGATCGATGCAGATCCGATGAGAAAAAAAATAGGAGGGGGGGGGCTATCATCTTTTCTTTTCCTTTCCTTTTTTTAAGGCAACTACAAATATTAGGTCCGATGAATTAATGTGTGTGATGGTAAATGTTTAAAGACATAATAGTGTTATTGAGAATTTTCTGTGTCTCAGTCAGTGACCGCTAAAAGAAGATACGTCAGCCATGAGTTTCGCTTTGTTTATGTTGTAGCTACACGCTTGTCTCATTGGCCTGGGGCATTTGCTTAAAAAAAACAAAAGAACACGTCTGGAGGACTAACGGTCTAAAAGTTGGATTGTAGTGACACATTCGAGACAGCTGATGATCGAGGTTGGCCAATCCGTTTAACTTTTTTGGATATGATACATTGTGAGCTTTATGTGCGAATTCGGAGAAGAATCGTAGGCTGTGTTCTTTCCGTGCATCAATGTAGACAATTTCTTACTATCGCGAACTCTTGTCAGGGGAGGTCATTCATTTTGGGTGTCACCTATGACTTGAACAGTTTTTAATCAATGCAACTAACATTATGTGTAAAGCGACGCAATATAAACCGTAGCCTATGCAATTTATTATCCCGTCTGTTATGACATGCTACAACAATGTTTTTCACAATTTGCGACGGAAGGTTTTGACTGAGCGTGTTAACATAAAATAATAATAATATTGTCATCATCGCGAACTGTTAGTAAGAGGGTCAGTTGTGTTTGTGACGCATAGATAGCCTTGTAGCCTATTTTGCTTAAGCCTCACTTTTAACGACAGTAGGTTGTAAGTGTATGTTGACAAAAAATAACCATGCAATTAAAATAGTAAACTTAAAACTTCGCTATAAAATATTATTGATTTATAGCACAAAACCATAACCAGTAGGCCTACCAGAACCTCGCATATTAGCGTCATGATTTGTGTGCGTCTATTTGGCAAGGCGACTAGCTGTCATGGATGCGTTGTTGCTAAAGGATGGCACAGGTGTTATAAGTTAAAAAACAAATGGAGATGGGCGGCTGTTGGAAACAGGGAGAACTAGCAAGCCACGGTGTAAAGAAATTAAAGTGCCAGAGGTTTGCTGCAAGAACATTGTTTATGGATGCAATAGGAAAACGTTTTTAGCACGCCACCAATCAGAAGACCACCAAGGTTAATGTTCGTACACTTCAGGACATCTTCCCTACCTGGTGCAACTAGCCACCACGACAGAGGTAGGCTACGTTTATCTATGGCTGACCGTTTTTGCGCTCAGAAAGTAGGCTATGCATGTTCTTTCATAGCGCAACACGACCTGTCCCTCACCATATCGCAACCTCTTGTCAACCTTATACAATCTGTTGCTGAAGACAAAAGCGCCCTCTCCAGATTGTTGTTATCACATGCGCAGACTTCCTGCATGAGCACAGTATACACACAGTATTGCTGCTCATTGGAATACTGAGTTGTCTGTAAAACTCAAAATTAACTTTGATGAGGAAATGGGAAGTCTTGCAAACTTGTGCAAATCTCCCCTTTAAACACTTTTGGCCTGATGTAATTAAATAAGAGTGTAAGTTAAAGCCTTTCTACAATATTGCTGCAGTAGAAAAAAACAGCAATGGCTAGTCAGCAATGGTCAGGGATGGTACTGAAATATTGTTTTATTAATCAGGAAAACTCAATCTCAATCAAGAACACTCTCAATTCGCCTTATTCACATGGCGGCCATTGGCGGCTAAAACGAGGCTACAGGGTACACAAACTATAGGATTGTTATGTTCTTACATTCACCTGTAGGTGGCATTAATTGTATAGTAAGTGTACCCTGCAGCCTCGTTTTGGTTTAAACAATGGTCGCCGTGTGAATAAGGCGAATACTCCCTTTACTTTGCTGTTTGCTTCTTTTTGTACATTAAAAACCAATAGGTCGCGACAGCAAAAGGGGTGCTATCTTTATAGGTAGATATGAACAACGTATGAATTATGGCCTGAAAAAAGTTCAGTCAAACAATTTTTTTTCACTTTAATCCCTGAGGCTCAGAGCGCGCAAGCCAGACTGGGAATTAAAATCGCATGTGCATCTGAGTTTAGCGTGCACACGATGGAGAGGGAGAGAGAGGGGGGTGGTGCGTGTGTGCCTGAAGCGCATCCAAGACAGAGAGCATCCTGGCTTGTTTTGCTAAATCAACCAATCAATTTTCAGTGTAAGTGGGCTTTTATCTTTTTTCTCCCGAACTAAATTAATCAGTTCAGTGTATCTAGGAACAGGAGCGTCATGGCAGAGTCAGTGGCCCCCAAAAAGGAACATTTAAGACCCATTTCACATCAGACTACACAAAAGTGTACCCTTGTCTCATAAGAGTAAAACATAATGATAGTCTTGCACACTGCACTGTTTGTAGCATTGCCCATGGCAGCAAAAGACTTGTTGAGGTGAGTTTAACAAGTGTCATTTAATTTGCTATTATTCAGGCCTATACTAAATGGCTAGTTGCCAAGGCTACATGAAAAGCCTTTTCTTTGCAAACACCAAGACTCTCCCGTTTGTTCTCTTTTGAAAATGAAAAGCCCAAACTACCAAAATCTACATATTCTATCATAACAATTTCTATCTATAGGCCTTCCTTATTTGGTGTACTGAATCTGAATTTCAGTATCTAAGTAGGCTAAAGGGCTACCTCCCTAAAATTACTTTTTTTCAGGTTCGGATGTCTGCATTGTTGACATTACTATTAAAATGCATTTCCAATTAAGTGAGTATTGGCAAAACCGGTTGTCATTTTTATGTTGAGGCGGTGGGGGGTGTTGTCGGCAGCTGCTGAAAGTAACTAATAAAGTAACTTGTAATCTAACTCAGTTACTTTACTGATTACTTGATTTTAAAAGTAACTAAGTTACTTTTTAAAGGAGTAATCAGATTACTTTTCCAAGGTAACTGTGGCAACACTGGCTAGATCACAGCGATGTCTGCTGTTGGTTACAAGTGGTACCAGCTCCAGGTACGAGGCTCGCTGCAAACTTTACAAAAAAACTATTCAATTAGGGACTCTGGGTGTGAAGGCGCTGGAGTCACAAGCCAGAGCATGCAGATTACGTGAGCAATTCAACAGAGAATAATGGAAGTGGATTTGGACGCATATTAATACTATATCTTTCAGCTTCAGTGTCCACCCAAAACACACTTTCACACCCAGTTTCAACTCGTCTCATTTTTGACTTCCTTGCTGAAATCTATTCTATTTGAGGGCTAGTTTGTTTTAGATTATTTTCATTTTGGGCTTAAGGTTTTAGGGCGTTTTAATGCGTGACAGATATTTTTCCTTAGTATACTACAAGTGAGCAATGTAAAAAATCAGTTGGGTTGTAGACGTTGGGTATGGAAGGTTACTAGTTTGATTGTTTTATCTGTAAATTAAAGGAACCGTATGTAAGAAAAATATTTCGATTAATCATAAAATGTCCCTGATATGTCACTAGACATTAAGAAATCAGGTTAATTTCAAATACTTATATCACGGACAACAGTAGTCCGGCCAGGATAGTCATTTAAAAAGTGAAGTTGCAGCCCTCAACTGATGTTGATGTTGTGTTTTGTCATGTCATATTGTGTTTTGGCCTGATGCGCCACCCTCCACCTATCTACTAATCACAAAGTCATTAGTGTTTCGCCATCCGGGTTGGCAACCTCGAGTCAGGGGGGAGGGGGAGGGGATACACCGCTCTTCAGTATTTTGAAAGTGATTGCAGTACCAGTTTTGGCCACAATCTTACATATGGTTCCTTTAATGCTTTTTCAACGACTTTTCAATGATTTTTTCAGAATTTCTTTGATTTGAATATTTTTTGGTAATGCTTCGTGTAGGTCTTAAATTTCAATCTTTATGGTCTTAAAATGTCTTAAAAAGGTCTTAAATTTGACTTATTGAAACCTGCAAGAACCCTGTTTTTAATAAAGTTCTTGGGAATTAACAAAAAAGGTATGCCAAGTTCAAAAGGGTAACTAAGGATAAGGTTGATCTTTCAACAGTCAAAACTTAATGTCTCTTCAAACGTGAAATCATAGTCCCATTCCCTCAGGAAAATATCTTCTTGGAAACCAGTCTTCAGCCTTACTTTAGTCAGCGCCGCAGCCCGTGGCCAATCCAGCGGTAAGTATTCCAGTCTTCCGGTAAGTCTTCTTGCCATAATTGTTCAGTTTTGACTGAAGTGTTTCATTTTGCAAAAGATCTAAGCGATTCTGCTAATTGGCTATAGTGTTGTGTTAATTATGTGTAGTGTTTTGACAATAAGGCCCAGAGCAAAACTGTAGTTGAAATTGAAGTGGAAAACGAACAACCTGACAAAGAACAAAGCAGTAAATTATTACAGATCTTTCCACTGAATTTGTCATTTTTAGGTCAGCAGTTTACAAAGATGAACGTCCAGGTTTTGCTGTGGTTGGTCCTTACTGGAGCAGTCCAAGTTGATGGCTCAAGCCAAGCTGCTGGTAAAGTGACATGACAGAGGAACAATGGCAATCTTATACTGCATTTTCTGTTGCAAAGCTATTACACATTTGCATAACTTTCAATATTGTCCTCTAGGTTCGATGGTAACTAGGTGTGAAGCCTGTCATAAACATGCAACCTGTCTCTCATCGACATCTGATCAAGAGAATCCAGAGTTTTCCACGGCACACATTAAGTGTGTGTGTAAAGAGGGTTTCTCTGGTAATGGCCTTGAGTGCCGCGATCGTGTGGCGTGCAGCAACGGTGCCCCCTGCTGTCCTCATGGCTACCAGTGGAAGCCAGACCTTGGCTGCATGGACATAGATGAATGCTCTTCTGCGGCCGACACCCCCTGCCCAGCTCCAACCGTGTGCGCGAACACGCCAGGCTCCTTCAACTGTGTGACACTCTCAGCCTCGGAGACGTCCACCATCGGCCATCATCGCTTCAGTGCTGACCCAGAGCTTCGCTCGGTGCAGTTTGGCTGCGGAGATGTCCTGTGCCCACCTGGACAAGACTGCTTGAGTGTCGATGGTGGCACACCGACTTGCGCTGACCCCTGCCAATATTACACCGCCCTTAACCAGTCCTGGCGATCGACCGACCACAGAGTGGACCCCGTCTCCCCGGCCTGCGATAGCCATGAGAACTGGCACGGCTGGTACCGGCTCTTCCTGGGCGGCGACAGTGTCCGGATGCCGGAGCGGTGTGTGGAGAGGTACAGTGTGTGGCACGGGACGTTCCCCTCTGGCTCGCCAACCCACACCCTGAGCCATACCAAGGCGTGGTGAGGGGACGTGTGTGTGGAGCTTGGGAGTCGGACTGCTGCCAGCTCAGTTCCAATCGCATCCACATCAAGGCCTGTCCAGAGCACTACCACGTCTACAAGCTGGTCAGCTCGTCCCTCTGCTCCTCAGCCTACTGTGCTGGTAGGTTGTGTCCAGCAGATAAATAGATAGATAGATAGATAGATAGATAGATAGATAATGTTACAAATGCTTGGCTCAAAGCCTAATAACATATGGGAAGCCCACATATAAATTGCAATTAATAAAGAATATTTATTAAAATAATAGGCAAATAATAATAATAATAATAATAAGTAAATAATAATAATATTAATAATAATAATAATAATAACTACAAAATGTAATTCCGAGGAATTACCAGTGCATGAAAATGCAAAATATATGAGGTAAAATAAACAGTGTTAAAACAGATAATGTAGAGATAGTGGCAATAGTTTTGCTTAGGTAGACTTGATTGTTGCAATGCTAAATAAAGCTGTTTCTATGATGGTTGCGAGGATAATCATGTTGGTTGCTTTGAAACAGACATAGATGCTTTAATTGGTTGCTATGGTTGTTAGGTTGGTGGTGGTTTAATATAGTTCGCTGGAGACATAGGTGATGACAACTGACAGTTGGAATGGCTGAATATTTAAGTAGTTGATTATTTTAAATACTTAAATTATTTAATAGTGAATTATTGTACTGGAAACCTTTGTTTTGAAACAGTTGTGGGCAGAGGACACAGTTGGCAGGAGTCATAGTTGATAACAACTGACAGTTGGAATAGCTGAACGGTTAAATAGTTGAATAGTTTAAATAGTTACAATATTTAATAGTAGTAAGGACTTTTATTTTGAAACTGTTATGGACAGAGGAAACAGTTGAACAAGATCTCTAGTCTTAAGAGAGCCAGATTGTATGCTTAAAGCCTAAGGCAGTGGCAGTTGCTGCAGTTGGCCTGAACACCTGGCACAGGATTATAATTGCTTAATGGCCATATTGTGATGTCATAATCACCAATGTTAAATATATAGGTGATTTTGTAATAGTTTTTAATTCATAGTTTAAAAAGTATACAAGTTACTTCAGATGAAAAATACATAGCAGCTATGTCCTCTTGAAGACCTACGTTACAAAGTTTGAACAAAGTTTCTACATTAAACGGTTCAAACTGAATAGCAAAAACCAAAAGTGGTCAGCGGAATAATAATAACTAGAAATGCTCAAGGAATTACCAGTGCATGCAAATTAAAAAAATATGATGTAAAATACCACACAGAGTAAAAACAGATAATGCAGAGATAGTTACAATGGCGTTGTATTTTGTCGTTGTAAATTACAATACAATAGCGTACATATATGGTTGCTATGCCAAATAAAGTGGTTGCTATGCTGGTTGCATAGTTGGTTACTATGGTTATTGCTAGGTTGACATTGTAGTGGTGGTTGCTGGGTTGTTGCTAGGGTAAATCATATGGTTGCTAGGTTGTTGCTAGGGTACTTATGTTTTTTTGTGATGCAAAATAAAGTGGTTGCTATGGTGATTGCTAAGGTAATCATATTGGTTGCTATGGTGGTTGCTAGGTTGACATTATAATGGTGGTTTCTAGGTTGTTGCTAGGGAACATATGGTGGTTGCTATGAAAAATAAAGTGGTTGCTATGTTGGTTGCTGGGGTAATCATGTTGGTTGCAATGGTGGTTGCTAGGGTAATTCAAATGGTTGCTAGGGTGTTGCTAGGGTACAGATAGTGGTTGCTATGCAAAATAAAGCAGTTGCTATGCTGGTTGCTTGGTTGACATTGTGGTGGTTGCTAGGTTGTTACTATGGTAATTAATATGTTTGCTAGGGTGTTGCTAGGGTAGTTGTGGTGGTTTCTATAGTAACTCATGTGGTTGCTAGACTGGATAATCATGTAAGTTGCTATATTGGTTGCTAGGTTGTCATTGTGGAAGTGGTTGAGAGGTTGTTGCTAGGGTACTTGAGGTGGTTGCTAGGCTGTTACTGGGTTAGTGGTGGCAGTTGCTATGCTAGTTGCTAGGTTAATCATGTTGGTTGCTATGTTGGTTGCCAGGTTTTAATTGTGAAATTGGTTGCTAGGCTGTTGCTAGGGTAGCAACTTGAAGTTGTTGCTAGGGTATCCATTGTGGCTACTATCAGACATAAAGGAGTTACTATAGTGGTTTGCTTGTTTAAAGGTGCTCTAAGCCAGCGGTCCCCAACCACCGGGACATTCCTAACCGGGCCGTAGCCTACGACATGAGTTTAAAAAAAAATGCATGCAAACTAAATTAAATTTAATTCGCAATAATGTCACGTTTTTACATGGCATAGACCTATATGCAGTTGTTTGATTGCACGCATGTTTGCATTTTGCAAGGTCTATTTTCTTACGTCTGTATGTCCCGCTTTCAACACTTTTACATATTTCCTTCAGCACTGTGCAGCCTCAGGTCAGCTCACTTCACCTTCTTAGCGAACGGTAGTGTCACACAAAGTTAGCTAAACTGCTAGAATGAGCAACAAAAAACAAGCATCTTTAGCAGGTCACTGGCCAGAGTGTTTGAGTTGCGAGAGCCACTGCAGAGATTTCTTACAGAAAAAAAGTCACCATTAGCTGCACATTTTAGTGATGAGGACTGGGTGTCAAAACTCGCTTACCTGTGTGACATATTCGGGTTGCTTAATGACCTCAACCTGTCACTCCAGGGGAGAATGACGACTGTCTTTAAACTGGCAGATAAAGTCGCTGCATTTAAAGCCAAGCTTGATTTGTGGGGACGACGAGTGGATTGATATGTTCTTGATGTGTATTTGATATGTTCCAAACTGTAGTGGGGGTTTTGGGAGAGACTGAGGCAGGGCCCTTTCTCTCGCAGCTGGTGCGCGATCACCTTGTTTCACTTTCAAATGAGTTTGAGCGTTACTTCCCATCCTCCAAAGATCCACGGCAAACCAATGAGTGGGTCCGCAACCCATTTGTCAATATCCCGAATAGTCCTAACTTACCAGCGCAGGAGGAAGAGCAGTTGATCGAAATTGCAAATGACGGTGGTCTTAAGAGTGTGTATGAGGAAACCTCTCTGGTGGGTTTATATATAATATATATCTGGAAAGAGTATGTGATATTCGATTGGATATTCATTCCAGACCGCTGGGTGGTGGTGTGATAGAACCCCGGTAGGTCACGCGCAGACATTCTAATTTGACAGTTTAGCCAGAGAGGTAATCAAGGATCTTTGGTTTAGACGGAGACGCAACCCGGGTCGTCTTCAAAACTCTACACTTTGGAAGGAGTCTTCAGATTTTTGCATCTTCAAGCCACAATGGAGGGGTCGCTGTGTAAACGAAAGGCACTTATGATAAAATATTTTGTTGTCTTCCTTCGCAATCGTTCTCGTATAAACGGCCCCTAAGACCAAATTGCGCAGTCGACTGGACATTTCAAACACACTGAGGGTGTCACTGTCTTCCATCACCCCCAGATGGAACCTTCTTGTTGCAGGGAAACAAGCACAGGGCTCCCACTGATTATATTCGTAATGCACGTTTAGTTCCCATGTTTTGTTCCCATATTTTGTTAAGCATGTTCACACTTATAGATGTAGCTTCAAGTTGTTCAATATTCATAGTTCATATTGTTCAATTTTCTCTTCTTCAAGTTCACGTTTTTCACATGTTTAAGAGATCGTTACCCTCACTGTTCATACATAACTGGAGCTAGTTCTTTTCAAGTAATGCATGCACAACACATATGGAACATGGAACATGAAATGACATAAAATGTTTTTAGCCTAAAAAACGCTAGGCATCGCTTAGAATACCTTTAACAGTGAATTATTGTAGTGAGGAGTGTCAAAGGCTGCACTTCCAGGACGATGACTATGGAGACTAGTCCATCATCAGCTGCACGAAGGAAGTCATTGGCTACCTTAGCACAGAGCCTCTGGGGTGTACTATGAATCTCGATTAGTGGGTTAGCGAGGTATGTTGTGCTCAAAGCCAGGCTATGCTGTGACATGTTTTTAAATAGAGGTGGTCTTGTGCGTCTCCACGAAGCACGTTAGACATATCGAGGCTTGACAAAGCCTTGACTCAGGGGTATACGTTAAGTGATACTACGATTGCAGTTATGTGATATATTTGTCAAACTAGGCTTTCAGCCTCAGATCTGTGCTGGCGTTCGGGTGTTGGGATGACTTTGGCCAATCGCGGGTAACTTGGAGAGACGCATTGGGACCGCCTCTATTTAAAACAATTACTTCGCGATTCATGAGCGATAGCTTAATCTACACTGCGGTCATTTTTGTGTCTAACCTATAACATCAAATAAAATCAATTGTCATCAGTTGTTGTATGGTATGCACGCCCATAGTGGGATATTTGCACTACAGCACTATTAAAGCACATATCTGAGATCCAAAATGTTAGTAGAGGCGGAGCTCCACCTGTAAGATATATGACAGAATCCTACACGGAGAGAACTTCGCTTTTAAGACAATTGATTGGTCAGTGGGCGTAGATTACACAATTTGAGCTATAACTGCGACATAACCTCCTCCCGACCAGGTTTGGTTGACAGCATAAGATACCATGGTGATATAGCGACACTAAAACAGATCCACTTTCGTGTCACAGCATACCCTGGCTTTGAGCGCAACATACCTCGCTAACCCACTAATCGAGATTCGTAGTATACCCCACTGACAGGGTATTGACAATAGGTACTGACTGATTTGTTGATGTGTTTTGTACTGTCTTTTTTGTAATTCCTCAATTTTTCTTTTGTCTATATTTTAAGATCCCAACACTCAGGTCTGTGGAACATGTGGGATGGATGAGAAGTGTGTAAGTGACAATCAAATTAACTGGAGATGCGAGAAAATAGGTAAGATCTGCTCTCATAAACCCTTAATACATGTTATGATCAGTGCCTGAAGGCAAAAACAGGGTCCAGAGCAGAGTAACCAAAACAGAATCCAAAAGGCAGGTCAAGATACAGGCAAGGTTCAAAATCCCAGGAACAGGGAACAGACGGCACAGTGATCTGGCAGAGACTGACAGGCAGAGATGAAAAAAAGAAAATTTTGAAGGTGGCAGAAAATAAAAGAAAGACAGGAAGTACGTAGGTGAAGTCAGAAGCACCTGACCATTAACTCATTGAGTGCCAAAAACGTAATGTTACGTTTTTTCTTCCCATGCGCCGAGTGCCAAAAACGTAATATTACGTTTTTAGCTTTTTTTTTAATTACGAAACTAGACACTCTAACACACCTTATATGTGATTTTGGGAACTCTGTGATGAATGGAAATTAAATATATGACGATCGAAAACACAATCTGGATATTTTATCTGGATATTTAACCTTAAAACTCTGCTTTTGATGGTTGCGCTTTGGGTTGAATCAGTGACACATGCACGTCAGGTCAAAACCAGGCCATTTTCGTGGGTTCATCACTAGGTGGCAGTCTCACCAGGTCTTGCTAGGTCACTTCCCGGAAACTTTACAGGCAACACTTCATATTTCAAAGATGCTACATCTCCATTTCTAGAAATAAAACAGGGATTTTGATGAAAACTAGCCACTGTTTAGCTTGGGATTTCTTAGGAACAGAGGCATGTAGAAATAAACGGTTTGTACCCACTGAGAGCTTAAAGTCTCACCTTTCAAACAAGCCATAGTATGTGTCCATATCTATAACATAGATTATGCTGTGGCTCTACAGAAATCGTCAACAATAATCAAGATTGCTGGCACTCTGGGCCATAGCTTCCGAAAACAGCGTGGCATTCAATGAGTTAAAAACAAACAGAAGGTACATGACACCACCACATGACAACCAAAATATAAAAAAGCCAACAATCATCCTGGACAGTTTTTCTCAGTTGGACATTTCTCTGATCAAAATGATGAATTCTCAAAACTGCATACAACTAACTCCATATCATCCTATAATTGTGTGCACATCATTGAAACAGTTTAGCCTGGAAACCAGACTCTGACTTCGCAGAGAGTCTGGCCTAGATCCATAGCCGTTCGTTTTTTTCCGGGTGGGAGGGCACAGTTTTGAGGTTTAAAATTATTGGAGTTCCTTTGAACCGCTTTGAACCAATCACTAACAACCGGCGTTTCGTCATACAGAGAAGTTTCTCTGCAGCATACCCATAACAAGCACGGGTGCAAGATGCACCCGTGCTTGTTACGTAACTCTCGCCAAAATGCATCATATAGTGTTTTGTGAATGTACCCAAGTCAAACTTTCATATAAATGCATAACACATCCAAAGCGCCACTTTTAAGCTTGTATGCGTTGTCGTTTTCTGGTGAAATGACCTTTGAATGGGATTCCTATAGGGCTACTACTTTTTTTGATACAATCAAGGCTGTCAAAATCAGTATCATCAGTGTCTCTACTAAGATGAACTGAAGATTGAGAACATTGTTGGTGTACACAGAGTTTACTAAAAGAGAGGTTTTGAACAACTCGCCTTTGTTTTTCTGCTCGCCATCTTGCAAGGAGTGAGTTGTCCAAAATCTTTCTTTTTTAGTAAACTATGTGTACACCTAACAATGTTCTTAATGCTCGAAGTTCATATGTATAGACACTGATGATGCTTTGATCAAAGTTTCAAGTTATATCGAGCCTTCTTAGTGTTTGAAAAAAAATAGCGATTTTGACCCGACCATGTAGCCTACTAAACTACAGTTTGACTCGGCACGCTCGAGAGCCTTTAGTGACAAAAATCTATGACTAAAGTTTAGCTGACGATATAACATCCTACTCCACTGTGACTTCGTCGTGACAATCCCTGTTAATAGGCTAAACTATTATTTACATTTGCTCAAAGATTTCATAAGTATGTCATTTTCGGGCCCTATGTTGATGTATTCCAAGCGATCTGCTTCAGGGCGGGGAGAATGGTTATTGAAACACCATGCCTGGGTAGGCTACGTAATCGCTCTCAGGGACTTCACTGTTCGCTGATTGGTCGGCTGCCCAACTGCCGGTAAACGAGCGTGAATCAACCTATTCCAGACGGAGTACTGTAGGGAAAAGAAATCAACCGAAGTACGTAGACAGGCCAAGGCCAGGCTAGAAACAGTTGCTAGCCTGGGAAAAACCCAAACGTACTTCCGGCAAATTCGAGATTCGCTCTGAAAGTCCGTCTGGCCAAGAACCCATTCTAGCCCATTTCCAATTTTCATAGATCTAGGCACCAATCAGAACCCTTGAGGCGGGCTTTACACGATGACGATAGAGCACCCTGTTGAAAAAGCCGGGTTTTTTTTTTTTTTAAAAAACATCACCGATGGCTGCTGCCGCTTGTTTGAAGCTGCTATCACATTGGTTTAAGACAGGGAGTTAGAAGTTTCGCAACTGCTTCCTTATGTTGGAATATGCAACATTGTACAAACATGTAAGAGATACCTATGTTATATCTGCAACAGTAGGCTACTGAAAACGGTTTGATATTCTTTTCATTTACAGGCCTACAGTAGCTGGACACCGACAGAAAACACATACTTTTGAATTGGTGTGCTATGCGAGCATAACTCGAATCGAATGCTACACAAGTGTTTGCCTTGAAACAATTCCGGCATAATTGCTTTGAACATTTCAGTCTCTCATCCCCCATTCCTGCTTATATGTCCCGGTCAGCCGTAAACGTGAACGGTTTTGTTCAGAGATGAAAATGCAATTTTGTTTGACAGAGGGCAGATGTACATTGCTAGTGACAAAATATTAGCTTTCAGTGTAGTACAATGTCTTTGTAAATTAGCCTACGTTTAATTAAAAAGTGGTTAATTCTTCCTGCTTCTCACTACGAGACAGTGTTGCAAATTGTGTGTTTCCGTCACTCTGTCTCTTTTTGGTTTTTGGCCTCTCCTATAGAGCATCACAGTCCCGCCCACAGGAGTTTCCGGAAGTAAGAATTCAATGCAATTTCTCCATTGACAATTCGGGTATAAGCCATAAAAACTTAACTGCACATGGTAGACTCAAAACCAGCTACGGCTGTACAAAGCGATTGTGTATGCTCATATAGATGCCAAAAGTTCACGGGGCACTAACCTCGTTTTGAGATAAATGTATTTTATTCGCGATGTCTTGGATAAGTACTTCATTACCCACAATCCTGAACAATCCCACAGTGATGCCTCTGATTGGTGGAAAGGCCGTTATGATCATAGTTTGAAACTCTTCAGCGAAAATTATTGACAAAGATGGCCTTTTACTGCATACGGCGAAAATCTTCATGTGAATAAAAACTTTCTAGACGAACATGGTACTTGTATCACCAATGATTGTGGTTTATATATCACACGAACTTAGTCAGGGCCAATACACCATCAAATAGGACACTGTAAATGGCAGTTTAAACACTTAACTCTTCAGGTAGCCGATAGGCTAATCATTAGCCTTTCAGACATTTAGAATGTCATTATAATGCTGCTAACATTAGCCTACATGCTGCAACACAGGTATGACATATATTATGTTTTAGTGACCTTGTTGTTTCTATGAACATGAATTGTTGTTTATAGGAAACAACAACTTAGTCGAGGCATAAAAAGCCCTGTATGTCCTCATTAAGTACGTTTGAACTAGCTAGCTAGCTGATAGCACAAGCTGGATGCTACCACCGGCTAGAAACCGCAGTACCTGCTAAAATGGTTAGCAAACCGTCCATGCCCCCGTGAATATTTCACTGTTCCAAGGACGAAATCAAGAGTGTTCAAAGGGGTGAAAACCACTTTAAATCGGGTCACATTATTGACTGCTGCCCAGACGGCACACATAAATCTTATCGATGTCGGGCCGATGAATGCCGTTACAGTCTAGAAGACATCGCATAGGAAGCATTTGCTCATTGGCAAGACATCGCCGGGATGTCGGCAAATCATTGAAAATGACAATGAGCCAATGTTTCAACGACTCATCAAAGCTATGCCCACCCCCGGCTTATACAACCTTTATTTATTTAGGTCGGAACTTGAGATTGCACATTTTACACTAGGCTATAAATGATTAGATCTATAAAGACACAAGAAAGATGCCAGAAATATTTTCAATTCATTTTATTGAATGTCTAAAAAAGTCTGAATGATGAAAAAATGCTGTTAGAAAATGTTCCCCCAAAAATCAGGTTCTTCTCCTGCAAGAGACAAAAACAACAATTAATTCACCGCAACACTTTCTTCTTTAAAGTCTACCTTTACCGATTGCTGTTAATGAATTTTCATAGATGCAGAGAACCACTACCGAGCTCGGAAAAATAGATTTCAAACCCATTAGAATTACCTCAGCTGATATTTCAATCAAGCAGCGCTAACGCCGGCCAAAACACGAACTCTGGAAGTGACTAGAGAAAGTTGCGACTGAAACGTAGCCTATATTTGCTTTGGGAAGTTCGGCTGATGCATATATCTGTGCATTTCCTCTGTGCAAAGGCGTTATGAGGACACAACCAGCAGGTTAGCTCAGCCAAGACAGTAACGTTAGGTAATAGCCTAGCCCCCACGCCTCTCTATACAAAAACTACAGCCTTTCCTGGGTTAAGTCTCACGGTCAAATAATAACTTGCTATTCTTACACCCAAGCATATTGCTGTCCTTGTACCGGTAATCATGGATGCTGTAGTGTTAACATTTCGCCATAGCTGCTAGCTAGGTTTAACATATTTTCCAGTGTTAACTCAACTAGCTAACGTGAATTAGTTCACAACGAAGTTGTAATTACCCCAAAACAGCTCTTTATAAAGTAATGTACACCAAGTTATGGCTTAGCCTAGCAGGCAAATATATAAACAGTCATACAATTGACACAATGCCTATTTTCTGACAATTTACATGAGTGAATTTACCAACCTGAAAATCGCTGCTCCAGGAGGCTGATCTGATGTGCCTGGCTGCCTGCTACAGTACACACGCAAAAAAAGAACAGATAGAGCGGGATCTGCGTTGGTAGGAACAATCAAAAGCCAACATACATGGAAGTTGGGGTAAAAAAAACAGATAGCGGGATCTGCTTTGGGTAGTAGGGACGATCAAAAGCCAACATACATGGAAGCTGGGGTTTAAAAAAACAGATAGCGGGATCTGCTTTGGATAGTAGGAACGATCATACATGGAAGCGACTTAAGGCCGATACCCCTGCGACATTATTATATGGGAGGATTCCATGCTGATCTGAAACCGACATCGGGCAGATGTATGTGTGCTGTCTGGGTGTATGTCCGAGGGTCAGCTTGTGGGTTTTGTAAGGGCCAGCATGAGGGACAAGACCTACAAAGTTGTGTGGTGAGTTTTGCAGGGCGGTTGGTAATGCTAAATCTAGTTAACATTAGCTAGGCTACTGTAGCCTTCATACTGTATACCTGTGTACATACTGTGTACATACCTTCAACGTTAACCGCTTTCACACACACACACAATATAAAATACACAATGGTAAATATAACATTCAATACCAAAACACTATTATTTACACGATTACTTCTGAAATAACTGCTATTAACTGCACATTCACTATATAAAAATCACTGTTTGGAGGAAAAGGTTTGTGTGCTGCCGTGTCGGTTGGAAGTTCTAATGGCAAAATCGCGCCAGGTTTGCCTATATTATTCAGTGAGGTGCGGTGGTTTATGGGATGAGTAGTTCCTTCGCTCGGAATTGAAAATATGTTCTCTTCGTTTTTTCACTCGAAATGATATGTTGTATGCTTATGAGTTACGCCGTAGCTGATTATCCTAAGACATACTTTAAAACTCTTTAGATACGGATTTTTCCAAAACGTCAGTGGGAGAAATGAATGGGAAATTTACTTCCGGAAACTAAGCTTTCTCGGAGGAGGGGCGGGACTGTGATGCTCTATTGCGTCCGAGGCATTTTGATCGGTGTCCGTTTGGGAACGCCCTTTGAAAATGGGCTGTGAACGAACCTTCCCCAGACCCACTCTCAGTTATGACTGAGGAGGGTCTGGTTTCAACCGGGCTAAGCAGTTGCTTCCCATCTTGAACAAATAGCAATGCTTTAGTGGATCCATGAAATTGATTTTGTACAATCAAATGCTGTTTTTATTTCTTGATTTTCAATGGTTAATGTCATGTTAGTCAAAATACACTATACAAACAACTAGTAAAAGTAAAACAAGTAAAACAAAAGGCCAATAATGTATTACACATTATTTTTTAAGAAATTCTGCCGATTTGAACTTGAAGTATTGTTAAATGTCGCATTGTCACTTTAAGAGAGTCTAAACGGTTCTCATAACATCCTTTTGCCAGCTGTTGCTCACAAAGGATAAGGCTGATTCAACTCTAGCCTTTGTTTGCGCCACATAGACAGCACAATATTAAGTTATTACAAGGAGTCTTCATTGTTAGGAAATGGAATCATGTAATAAGTTGTTGCTAGTGTGACATTTCTGTTTGCAGTTTGCCATTAAAAGTGCAGTATGAGCATGGTAGCCACCTAGCTATCTGAATGGAATATAGGCTATATCGGCATATGCTTAGCAAACGCTAGTTATTCTGGTAACATGAATAACATGAACATGAAACGTGTGCTTCCAAGCACAGACGTCACACTTTAAATCCTACCTGTTGCTTTTCACCATCCACTGTCGCATCCCTTGACATGCCATCTCAATTTCCCTTTCTTTTTCTATTTTAGCCCCCGACAGCTTTTTTGCTTTATCCATCTTTTCCCATAGACGAAAACTCACTACTCGTACCTGCACACTCAGCGCTCACGGCGCCCCCACTCCCTCTTCTATGTCAAAATTCTATGATAGAATCTTATGAGATAGGGCGCCTACTCTAGCCTGTAAGTCCTCTAAAATGTTAACATTGAGGAAATGCAGAAATGATTTAGAAACATACAACAGTAGCTACATATAGAATGCACCAGATATATTATTATTATTATTATTAATATTATTATTTTTACCATCGCTTTGGCGCCCCCATGGTTCTGCGCCCCTATGCGCCGCATATAGTGCATGCCCACTTTTTGCGCCACTGGTTTTAAACAGACTTCACACACTCCATTAGAAAAAAAAAAACACAAATTAATTGTAACTTACATTGGGTGTGGTAAGAAAACGTCCGTTTCGTCCTCGTTTGTTGGACGAACCAGACAACAAGAACATAAACTTTCTTCAAGAGGATGCTTGACAGCAGTGCCTGTAGGAATCAATGACGTGTAACCTGCGTTGTGTTGAACCTGCGCGATTCAGCCCTGCACACGCCCGGACTCGAACACGCGAATAGCAGCACCTCGGATCGGGAGGCAAGCACGCTAACAATTGAGCCAATAGCCCAGGCTACTGGCTTGCATGCCAGCAGCACTCTTGTGGCGTCGGGGAGTGAGGTTTACCAACGTTCCACAAGCACAGCTAAGCTAGCTGGCATCCGTTACAGACGCAAGGAGAACGCTACTGCAATGCGCACAAGTTAATTATGGGATGTGTATTTTAAGGAGCACCAGATTGTATGCATTAGAAGCGGAGACAGTTGGATTCACAGGTGACACCTGTGCCAGTGTTCTAATTAGCCCGGGAACTACTCTGGGAGCTTAACGAGTGCAGCTGCCTTTAGGCCATTATGACATCACAGCCATTCAAGTGGGGGGAAATTAGCTTTTTAACATTTTTAATCCCCTATTTCTCAAAAAGTATAAACTTTTAAAAATATATATAACTCTCTTGCCCCACTCCAGACCTTCAGAACGGTTATTTAAACATGTCTGTACGTTAAGCGGTTAGAGTTGCATTCATTCTTGAAAAGGTAAAAAGAAAAGTTTATAATAAGAAGCAGCCAGGAGATTTCAAGATAGTCTATCCCATCCACTTTAATCAATATTTGCCAGGGGTATGAATCATTTTGTTAATTGTGACCTGACAGACAGGAATGTCAGAATGTATAAATGATCTACAGTGGTGTATAGCTTTGACAAAGGGGTGTTTTACAGCATATTGGTCACTTTTTATTTGCACAATGCTGTAAAAGCCTTTGTTTTTTTTATATACTGTCACAATGGCTGTCAACAGGAAAAAAAAAAAAACTTGGGATATCCATGTCCATTGTCTTGCAATCAACCCCCAATCACAATAATGTATAACTTTATAGTTTTGAAAATAGAAAATAGCGCTGTTGTTCATTGGTCATTTGTAAAACACTTACAGAGTAAACTGTCATATTGATGGACCCGGGTAATCCTGCAGCATAGCATGCAGTGTAGATGTATATATTTGCTGTTTTTTTTTTTTTTCTGTTTCATTAATTAGGACTACGACTAGTTGGTGGTAACACACGCTGTTCTGGACGAGTTGAGGTCCTCCACAATGACACTTGGGGCACTGTATGTGATGACGGCTGGGACATAAACGATGCCACGGTGGTGTGTAGAGAGATGGGCTGCGGTCTTGCTGTCCAGGCTCTTTCCGGAGCCCAATTTGGACAGGGAAGTGGCCAGATCTGGATGGACGATGTCTCTTGTGCCGGAAACGAGAATTCCCTGACACAGTGTCCTCATAGCGGGTTTGGGACTCATAATTGTGGACATGTAGAGGATTCTGGAGTGGAGTGTGCAGGTAAGTAAATCCCTTAGTTACTACCACACAGTGGTGGGTGTATTTCTGTCAGAATAGTACTCACACCAAGTCCACATATAATTATCAACAAATAAACATCACAGAAGATCAATTATCTGGACAGAGAACCAATTTGCGAAATCAGTGGCAATTGTTATGATGAAGTGGGTAAACACAGTTGTAGATGATAAACAGGGTTGGGTAGTAACGGATTACATGTACATTAATCTAGATTACATAATCAGATTACAAAAATCAAGTAACTATAATCAGCCCAGATTACAATAAAAAAACATTCAAAAACATTGTTGGGGATTACCTGATTACATTTTATTATGCAAACAATGGAATTGTTTTATGATAGCCTAGCTATCTTTTAATTTGACATGACGTTCACTTTTTAGACTTTTTTTTATAGTTTATAGTTTAAATATAGATATAGTTTAAATTATTCATACCCCTGGCAGATATTGATTTTCTCTTGACCAATATGATTGTTCTTACTTAAAATTACACTTGCATATGCCAAAAGGTTGCAAGACAATGTGGTAAAAAAGTGTGTATCTTTTTATGAAAAATTGCGTGTTCAAAATGATTCATACCCTTTTTAAACAATCACTGGAAACATCTTTATTTACCACCACAGCTCTCAAAATGGTTCATAATACCCACCAAGTCTCTTCATGTCTCCACAATGATTGTAGACTGCACCTTTTCAGCAGCAATCTGGGTTTTGAGGCAGGAACGATTATTTGCCATCACTTTGGCCTTGTGCTCACTTTTTTGACGGAGGTCCACTCTAAAATGCTGATATTGTTCTCTGTTAACCAATTTTTGCCTTGTTTGGCTGTATGTTTTGGATCATTGTGTGGTTTAATGTTCAAATGCTGCCTTTTGGGGCAGCCATGGCCTACTGGTTAGGGCTTCGGCCTTTGGGCTTGCCGGTTCAACTTCACTAATACACGGATTGGGATAAATGCAGAGACCAAATGTCCCTCACGGGATCAAAAGATATACTTACTGACTAACTTACATACTATTGGGGCAGGTCTCTCGGCACACTGCCTGATCTTTTCCTCCTAATCTTAATGTAGCCTCTTGTTTTAGTGTTACTGTTTACTTTGAGAAAGTCACCAGGTCCCCCTGGTTGAAAAACATCCCAAAATAATCATTTTCTCACCCCCACAATTGAAATGGACATGGTGTCATTTGGGTTTAAGGCTTCCCTTTTTTATGCCAATCTCAGGCCATGTCCCTGGGTCAAAAAAATCCAGCGAAAGCTAAATTCTTTGTCCAGGTGTGCCCTTATAAAGGTTAAGCTGAGTTGTGCATGTTTGGAGAAGAGTGGAGAAAAATAGAATGAGAATTTTTTCATCAATTCTGTGGTGGTGTCTTTTACTTAATGGGCATATTTATTGAAGTCATCTAAAAGTAATCAGATAATGTTACAGTACATGTTTTTGGTAATCCAACTGATTACGTTACTGATTACAAAAATGACCATGTAATTTGTAGTCAGTAATGGATTACATTTAAAAGTAATCTGACCCAACCCTGTTGATAAATGTAAGCTATACATATACATGTTTTGAAAATAAATTTCTTATTTTCCCTTTTTATATGTGTTTCTATTCCTCATGCAGATGTGGAGAACGTCCGGCTCGTTGGGGGAAGTGGTCAGTGCTCTGGCCGAGTGGAGGTGAAGTATCGAGGCACCTGGGGGACAGTGTGCGATGATGGCTGGGACATGAACAATGCCCAGGTGGTCTGCAAGCAGTTGGACTGTGGAGAGGCGCTCGCTGCTCCAGGCGTTGCTTCATTTGGTCAGGGCACTGGTCAGATCTGGATGGACGATGTCAACTGCGCTGGCAACGAGGAGGCCCTAAGCATGTGCCCACACTCGGGATTCGGCAGCCATAACTGTGGACACCAGGAGGATGCAGGGGTGATCTGTGCAGGTCAGAAACAGAGAGCTCAGATTGTGCCGGTTATTAAAGAGCTTGAACAACAGGACTATGGGTCAATTTACACTGAACTTACACTTTAAGTTTCACTGTTTACTATCAGTCACAAGTATTTATTGTGCAATTTTATTGATTAGCATACTTACCACTTTTGGTGGCTGATCAGAAAAAATATTTTAGCAGGAATGTATGAATGTGTGTAAAGGTGACATATAGAACTGAGACCCAATTTAGTGTCACACAAAAACGGCAGTCCCTCTGCATGCTAGAAACAATGCATGCATGCTGAAATTACATTCAATGTCCTTTTTTAATTTGAATAAATAATAATAATAATAATAATACAGTTGTTATTCTTATCTATTCTTGTTTTTGCCAGATAATTCTGTCCTTGACCTTGACCTCACCTGTGGTTTCTACAATCTGGAAGTCAAATTTTCCAGGGTGCATGTGGAGGGCAGTGGCCTGAACGCCTCCAGTGTTCACCTCGCATTCCCACAATGCACTGCCCAAGGCGAGCATAATGGAAGTTTGTATATCCTAACGCAACGTCAAGACGGCGACTGTGGCACTGTCCTGCGGGTGAGGATCTAGGGTCGCCCCCTACTGGGAAAATTCAGTACAGTCAGCAGTGATATGAACTTATTTTCAAATGATTTTTTTAGAATTACCTGTTTGTTTTTTGTTGATTGAAAAAAAAAAACAATTGTTCCGTTTTTGCACTTTTCATTCAGTCAAACAATTGTTGACTTTTACTTGCTGATTGAAAATTGTAACAATTGGCAAATGTTGCACTATTACACAAGACTGGACAAAACTAAATGCTGCTGCACTAACTAAATGAGGTCAACTGAGCTCCATGTTAAAATTGGCCAGAGTTCTCCTAAATGGCAATCTTGACAATCACACAGTCATAGTTTTTCTACGTTTCATACATCCCAAGAAAACATAATAAAAGTGTTATGAAAAAAAATAAACATTAGAAACAAGAAAATAACATGTACCTATAATACCTGGAAGTAACCTACCAACATGACTTGGCCCTATAGCACAAACTTCAGCAATTTATGTATAGTTTACTTGATTTAACTAAGCATGTTTACTTTTCCACCTCAGAATTAAATGACACTCGTTTTAGGCAAGTAATCTCAACAAAAATACATTTTATTATATTATTGTGGTCTAAAACGCATGGTCACTAGTCAAAAGCTTATTTAAATTAAGTGGGATGTCCAGACAACATTGGGAGGGATTTCATTATTAAACATTGGGTGGATGGTGCAACAAGGCGTTCCTATGATTCTTAATCAGTCATGGGTGTGTTTTGGGCGTAACATCATTCAAACCAATGAGAATGACATCTGTCATTCCCTTTAACAGCAAGCTGCAAGCAGCGCAACTTCAAACAGTGCATTGGTATTTTGATAGTCAGCGGCACATTTGAAGGAATCTGCTTGCACGGGAGACCATAAGCTGATGAATGTGTAGAAATGTTTGAGTCAGTCCATGTTGTCAAGTGATGGAAAAACCAAAACTGACAAAGTTGCTAATCTGCCAAAAAACATGGGATAGTGGACCTGGCCACAACTGCAGAGAATACAAATGGCATGCTTAATTGTTATGGTTATGAGGGGGTCCTCGGAAAATGTTCTCCCCCAAAAGGGTTCCTTGGAACCAAAAACATTGAGAACCCCTGCACTAAACCATGCTTTACTAAAACCTAGCAGAGTATACTGTATAGCCTACACACATCTGCACTCGTCTATTATTTGAACTCATTGGCAAAGTGAAACTAACTTCACCGTGGTCTCATAGTCAGCGACAAAACAGTTATACACAGTAACTTTCACCATTGACTCCCAATAGGTAGCCTTTGAAAATATAGCCTGACAAAAAACAAAAAAAAACAACACTTATATAATGTTTGAATGATTGAATAAAAAACCTAAGGACATTTATCCTGCAGAGGAGTTGCTGCTTACACCTCATGACAGTGCGTCTTCAGCCGTGCTTCATATTTGCCTCACTTTTATCAGTCATTACCAATTTGCAAATGATGGTGAATAACTACTCATTGTGAGATGTATTTTTTTAATATCTTTTTTCTAATTTTGTTTCACATTGTAATCGTGTAATTTGTAATGTTTTGCATGGATGTGCACTGGTGCTCGTTTGTGGTTGAGAGAAGCCGGGTGCGTTGTGCACCCACCCATATCACTGTTGATAATGCGCTCTTAAAATAAATATGTGATATTTTACAAGAAAATATTACAACGGCAAGACAGTGGAACAAAAGTTAAAATATGTGAGAAACCCTGAAAAAAATAGGAGGGTTGACTGCTATGTGTAGAGGGTTAATAATACTGCATTTTGCAACAGTATTTAGAAACGGGTTTAGTTCACTATTAATTGCAGAAATGAATACAAGGATACAAGGAAGTTTATTGTCACATGCATATAGTTACTGGAAGTAAGAAATGCAGTGAAATTATGTCTGGTGTCAGCCTATTTGTGCATTAATGGGGGGGGGGTAAAAAGTGCAGTAGAAGAGGGGTTTAGTAGATTAAGTGGCAAGGGCTGCATAAAAAAAGGTGGGGGAGGATTGGGATTGGGTGGGGGGCACCAACAAGGAGTACCCAAGAGCAACAGGGGCAAGGAAAACTCCCTTACCAAGGAAGAAACCTTGGGCAGATCCACGGCTCAAGGGGCTAACCCAACTGCCAGGGGTCTTGGTGTGTGTGTTGGGGGGATGACAGGGGAGATGGGATAGTGTGCTGTGTATGTGGGGAGAGGGCAGTGTGCAATATGTGTGTTGGAGAAGCTTCCTCATGAGACAATGTGCTGTGTATTGGGGGGGGGGGCAGTGTGCTGTAAGTATGTTGGGGATATGTACAATATATATACAAATTAATTCAATACATATTTTATAAATACTATTTATGTATCTACAACTATTCATATATACATGAATAACATCATGTTACCATTCAGAATTTATTTTTTATTTTTTTGTAACATTCAGTAGTTACAAAAAATGTTTATCTTTTCTGCAGACCAATGGCACACACAACATCTACTCCAACGCGTTATTTCTGTACTTCCTCCCTGATGGAAGCACACACTACTACAAGCCAATGAACTTTCCTTTCTCCTGCGTCTACCCACTTCAGAGGGAGACCAACTTAAATGTTGTCCTTAGACCCTTTTTGATGTAAGTTATATTTTTCTTATTAATATTCAATTACAGCACATTTCTAAGAGCTTGTTATCATTGACTATCAAAATGGAAAAACAAAATAATACTAGTAGTTAGCTAGCTGTCTGTTCTCTCTAATTGTAGCAAGTTAATTGAGGTTAATAAGTTAATAAATAGAAATGTCATGCCAGAGGAATTACAATAGTGGATGGAAAGATGCTGGCTAAATGTTGGTGGGGAGATTCCTGAAAAAAAAACATTGAATCACTTAATCTTTGAGTTCATACAAACCCTCTTACCAAAAAATGTTGTGTGTCTGGCGTTCTTGAGATATCACATTCAAGGTGGGTTTGACCTTGACATTTGACTTAATCACTGAGTCCATACAAATGTTCACACCAAATTTGAAGCATGTGAGTCAAGCCGTTCTGAAGTTGTGACACAATAAGCACGAAAGTTGGCCTTTGGAAAATGTAGTTCAGAGAAAGCCTAATTGTATGCAATGCAATAGGCTACCTACAAAACGGGGCTTTCATTTGGTGTTAATGACTGCTCATTCTGCACCCAGATAACAATTAGTCATTGAAGTAATGTTAAATCAACATTACTTTGTCAACATTAAAAAATCATTGATTCTAGGGCACAACCAGGATGATTGAAACACGGGACGAATGAAACATTCCGGTTTTCTCCGAGTGCAACGATGATAGACAGACATCATTTGGACAAATCATAGAGCATATTAACCTCCATTGCTTAGCCAAATGCCTTCCTGTTACGTCCTGTTATCACGGAGGTAAAGGCGATAAACGATTTTTGATGGTCACAAGTATACCTCATTAGTGGTTTATTTTTTTGATTATTAAAGAGTGTTTTTCATTTAAAGGTTTGACTTCATGCTTATTCAAAATTTAGTGATCTCCCCAATCCCAGACGTTCACATTGCATGTTTGTTTGTATTGGATGCACAACAGCCTATAATGCTAAATGTCTATGGCGGGACAATTGAAACACCTGTTTCATTTGTCCCGACCAGGCAGTAAAGCCCATTTATTCTAAGTTAATGCACACATATCTGTGTTTATACTATATTTTATGCAGATGAGACATGGAAAAGCAGTTGTAGAAAGATGCAAATATATTTGGGGCTATCAGGTAGGGAGTCGAGTTTTTCCATGTTAACCTATGGAGACTGACAGCCTGTGGGTCATGAAGGGCACTTATTTGGATATATCTTTAACCACATAAAAACAGAGTGAAATAACATTTTGTACTATAGAAACATTATATAATTCGAAACATGCATTATTCTAGCTATATTAACCTGTTTAATCCCAAATTTTTCCCAGACTTGAATATATCAAAATCATGTGTCTTGAGTAACCCTTTGAAGTAATCAATCACTATTTTTTCAAATTTTCCTGAAAAAGTGGGTGAAAAAGAGTGTTTTATGCTTGGTCACAATTGTTACCGTTGGGAAACAACATAGTCCGATTTTAGGGATTTTCACACATTTCATTGTGCAATCATCTAATTTCCACTAAATTCCAGTCAGAGATGATAAGGGGACATTGTCCCAGGTCTGTTCTTTACTTTTAATTTTGTATCACAATACAATACTCAACATTGCCTCTGCAATTCTCTATTATATTATAAGTGTGCCGATTTTTACATAGAAAAGGCATTATATCACACTATTATGACTATAGTGTAAACAACACAACCCTACAATACAACAGCAACCACAAATGTTACAAAAAGAGATGTTGTTTGTTTGTTTGTTTATTGTTGTATTATTTAATTTTATAATTATTTATTTAATTAATTGATTAATTACACAACAGATTGTCCTGCAAGTCTACTGCCATACTTCCAATGCCATTAATTGCCTTTCCATTGGACCAGCAATTGGTCTCCTTTGCTCAGTGGTATTGTTAAGGTCACTAAATGAAGTGCACCTATGTTACCTGGTCCCTATGCTCCAAAGGCCTTATATTCATAAGGCCCTATGTTCCCAGTGTCCCAGTTTTGGTGAAACATATTTTCATCACAGCATGACTTAGTAACTTGCCATCTTCATAAGGCCCTATATTCCCAGTGTCCTATGTATCCTGGAACCTATGCTTATTCGGGTACCTATTATGTGCTTTATAAAGCTGGAGGACCCTGGAAACATACAATGCTTGACCTGGGGAACACAGGACCCCTGTCCATAATCCTATTACATATAAACCTGAGGAGCATAGGGGCCTGCTCTGACCTCAGTTATTGGCCTAATCTAGTTTCAGAGGGGTGTGGTATCCACTATATTGCTAAATTTGATTAATTTTACCACCAAATTAAGGTTCTAAATGCATAACAGGAAACATTCTGTAATTTGGACATACAATAGTGTGAGAGCAGATTTTTGAGACACTTGATCTTTATTTTTGATCACATCAAGCTCTGCTTCTGGTTCATCTGACTGGTCCCTGTGGCAGAGGCCCTTTACTGTACATAAGTGGAGGGGTATTGTTGGGGAAAAGGGGTGGGGAATACATTTTCTGGTAAGGTTGTTCATGTCTACTGCAAGTCTATACATAAATTCAGCCAATATGTCTTCAACAGGCTGACTGGCAAGTTGATTATACCCCCACCACCTTGTTTATATGTGACATATGTAATATAATAGTCAATAAGTATAATGATTTACTGTTTTTGAGGTGTGATTGTAAAATCTGGGCAGTCAGTTAGATCCGATATGTGCAGGAAGTGACTGATTGATTGATGACTGAATGAAATTAAAATAAAGAACAGCATAGAAAATCAGCTATTACAATAGCTATGTATAATAGTGTGGTATAATAGATTTTCTATGTAAAAATTGGCACACTTAGAATATAATAGAGAATTTCAGGCCATGTTGAGAAATGCCATGTGATACAAATTTAAAAGTAAAGAACAGACCTAGGACAATGTCCCCTTATCATCTCTGAATGGAATTTAGTGGAAATTAGATGATTGTACAATGAAATGTGTGAAAATCCCTAAAATCGGACTATGTTGTTTCCCAACGGTCACAATTGTGACCATCATCATGTTCACTCATGCTATGAGAACGCTGAACAAAGTTCATATATTTCAATTGCATCCCTCCATACTAGACACCTTAAAGATGATGTGTACCAAAAATCTTTCTCCTATGTTTACATAAACATACTTTTCTAAGCTTTAGTTTGGGAGCTTTTGGGTGGACATTTTCTGGTCAGGGTGCAACCAAAACATAAGCAGCTCTGGCCATGTGACAAATTACACTACACATTTGGCACTGCAGATATTTAACTGAGACCCTTTCAGGTTTCTATTATTGGGAGAAATGTATTGATAATTCATCCAGTAACAGTTTTAAAGGCACAAGAGCAAGATTTTTTTGTACGGTCACAATTGTGACCGTTGGGATTAAACGGGTTAATTTCCATAACCGCGAGATACACGTCTCACCATGACGGCAATGAGTTGTTAACAGACATTAACCAAGACATATAGCCCAGCAGCAATCTATCTCAAACTAGATGTACCGCATAGCGGTACAAAATATGACCACCGCTCAGTCCTGTACATCCATTCCGCGAAAATAAATCATATTGATGAATTTGTCTCCATCTTCTACTCCATCCCCCACTCTTGAAACTTTTGTGTATGCTTGTTTGGAATGTGTGTTTGCGGGCCGCACACAAAGTAGCCTACTGGCGCTGCAAAGGTGAATAGATTTGTAGCACTTGCCAAAAAATTTGTAGCATTGTTATAAAACCTTTAAAATATCTAAACAAGCACAAGTAGGGCAGTTCATCACAGTCCATCCATTTCAACTGGACTGATGAATGTTGATGTACACCTGTAAAATATCTAAACAAGCACAAGTAGGGCAGTTCATCACAGTCCATCCATTGCAACTGGACTGATGAATGATGATGTACACCTGTAGGCTACATTGTATTTGGAAAAAGCAGAAGGTAGCAGCATGATGTATTTATTTATTTATTATTAAACAAAACAATCCCTGTCAGTTCCATGCAGTTTTCAACAGCTATCAAGAAGAGAGGTCATGTTCACTGAGTTCACCCAGCCTAGTCCATGGTAGGCGCCCAATAGAAATATTGTTTAATTTTGCGATTGAGATATCCACGCACTGGCGCTCCCCCTGCGACGTGTTCACCCCCGGTTTCAGAGCTATTCTAAATGCAAAAATTCATAGAGGGAGTTATGACAAAGCCGTGACTGTTAACATAAGCTATATAAGGTAGGCCCTATGCTAGGCCTATTACACAACATAAATTGTCAATAGGCTATGGCAACCCAAATAAAATCTCCTTTGGGAACCAATGGCTTACAGTATCAAGCGGACTTAAGCTGCCACCTCTTGGCGAAAAGTTAATAGTTTTGCATATCAGTAGTACATTTCACACAGCTGTGTTAATCAAGGCGCGAATGAAGTGGACACTTCTAAATAGAACCCAACCCACTGTACAGTAGCTCAAGGTGGTCTGTGGCTAAAGCAGCCATAATGAAAGCGTTATCATTGTTTGGATACTTCACACACACACACACGTGTTTTTTAATCGCATAGACTACAACTACCAAGCTGGAATCAAAGCACATCGACTCCCCTCTCACACCCACGCACTTCTAACAAACAAAAAGCATCTCAGTCTCACGGTATTAGCCATAGGCAAAACTGTATCGGACCGGTGTAACGTTGCTACTAAATCATCCATCGCAAAGAAGGATTTTTGTAGCACGTGCAACAAATATGTGTAGGTACAGCCCTGCCCTGGATACATCTCTCAACGTGCGCTCTAAAACATTTGGTTTAAATGGAGATGTAGATCATCACGGGTGCGTTAATAAATCTACATTGCGGCGAGTTGACACAAATGATTCACTTTGACGATTTTATGTAGTTTCAGTCCTAGTTACTTTACTTTGGACCATGCTCTTCCTTACTTAAATCACCTTTGAAAACTAGATGTACCGCAAAGCGGTACAAAATATGACCACCGCTCAGTCCTGTACATCCGTTCCGCGAAAATAAATCACACTTCAATTTGTCTCCATATTTTACTCCATCCCCCACTCTTGAAACTTTTGTGTATGCTTGTTTGGCATGCCTGAGTGTGTGTAAAAGGCTGCACAGAAAGTAGCCAACTGGTGCTGAAAAGGTGAATAGATTGTAGAATAGCCAAAGAAGATGTAGCATTGTTATAAAACCTTTAAAATCTCTAAACAATCACAAGTAGGGCAGTTCATCACAGTTCATCCATTGCAACTGGATTGATGAAAGGTCACTTACACCTGTAGGCTACGTTGTATTTGGGAAAAGCAAAAGGTATCAGCATAATGTTATTTATTTATTTATTTATTTATTTATTTATTTATAAACAAAAACATCTCTGTCAGTTGCATGCCGTTTTCAACAGCTATCAAAAACAAAGGTCAGTTTTGGATGGATGGATTTTTTGTGAATGTTTCTTCTTCTACATAAGATTTTAGTCATCTTTAGTTCATGTAATACTTTATTGTCAATGCACAAATTAAGTAACAGTAGTCTAAAACGTTATTGTTAATGCACAAATTAAGTAACAGTAGTCTGAAACGAAATGCTGTTTTACATCTAACCAGTGGTGCAAATAACTGACATGTCCAAATAGGCCTTGATGAAATGCGTTGCTAGACTGTTCATACACATTTTAACGGGCCAAAGTTGAAGAGCTGTTGTCCGTTATTGTTCGTGCAAATATAGGCTGATTCATGTTCCCTTGCATTGTGTAACTGAGGGTCCATGGCTAGTCTGGCTTTCACCAGACCAAGCCCAATCTTTTAAGAAATCAAAAAATAAATAGCGGGCAGATCAGGCTGGGTTCACCCAGCCTAGTCCATAGGCACCCGATATTGTTTAATTTTCCGATTGAGATATCCACGCTCAATTCTAAATGCAAAAATGCATCAGGGAGTTATGACAAAACTGTAACTAACAAACTAGATCCTAATAGAAAGCTGTTAGCTTCCCTAAGCTACAGGTAGGCTTATAAGGTAGGCCTATTTACAACATAAATTGTCAATAGGCTATGCTGGCTTACACAAATAAAATCTCTTTGGAAACCAGGATCAAAGCGGACTTAAACTGCCATATCATTGGCGAAAAGTTGTAATAAAATTCACGCAGCTCCATGAGTCAAGGAAAGCGTGAATGAAGTAGCCACTTCTAAATGGGACCCACTACACAGTAGCTTAAGGTGTGTTGCTAAAGCAGCCATAATGAAATGAAGGTGTCATTGTTTGGATACTTCACACACACATGCTTTTTAATTTCACAGACTACAACTACCAAGCTGGAATCAAAGCACATCGATTCCCCTCTCACACCCTGCACACACTTAAAACAAAATAAACAGGCGTCTCAGTCTCCACGCATGTATAGGCAAAACTGTATCAGACCGGTGTAGCGTTGGTAAATCTTCCATTGCACAGAATGATTTTTGTAGCACGTGCAACAAATGACAGTCAAAGATACAATTACAGTGCTGCTATCAATTTGCTTGGTATAACCGCATTTATAGTTTTCTACAAAATGCAATCAATCAAATTGGCCTCCATCACTCAACCAACGCTAACGGTAACATTACCTAGGTCCTTATTGATATTATAAGATTAACATTACCTGCAGTAAAACCAAGCATGTCCGATAAACATCCTCAGATTTATTTCTGGCTTCAAGAAGAAATGGGAATTACATTTCATGTCAACATCATCCTATCCTTATTAGACGTTCTCTGCGGTAAACTACAGTCCTTGTAGGAAGCGTCCATTGTTTTTCCAACCCACTTTTAACTTCCAACAAAATTACGTCTCACTGCAACGATGCGCCATCTAGTGGACAAATGACTACTTATCGCCTACTTATCTTTTAATCCTACTGAATTTGTAATTATGTATCGGCCGTTCTAATACCCATAGTATGTGGGTGCCCGTGTGTGTGTGTGTGTGTGTGCATGTGTATATGTGTGCACCGCCATTTACAGGCCAATGAGTGTACAGTCACTAAATGTACACACAAGCTAATTTTTTTTGACCCCCCCATGGATGAAATTCTACGAAACTTGGCCTACCCCCAGAGAATGCCAGGTCAATCATACACATAAAATTTGGTGCAGTTCTGAACATCTTAACTGAAGATAGGGGCGATTAAAGCAGAATGATATTGCATTTTCATTTTTTACCGTGGGGGTGCAAATCACAAATTAGTGATTATGGGCCAGGTTGATGTGGGCCCTTGAGACCAACATACCATAAATGCCACGGTTCAGGTAGTTATTGAGGAAAAACTGCATTTTTTGGGTTTCGGGGGACCCAGCGCGGTGGGGGAGTGGCCCCCGGGGACCAAACTAAATTTTTCCGAAAAAGTCTAGTGGGGCTACATACCCACCAAAGTAGATGACGGGGGAAAAAAAAAAAAACTTTGACAATCCCTATATGACCGCTTCGCTAGCTTCGGTCATAATAACACATACTTGAAGTACCATTCATGATACTAGTGCAGTGCCCGTTCAAACATTCCATTCCTGAAGAAAACCCGTAGCTCAATTACATGCCCACAGGTATGCCTGCTTTAAAAATAGGATGATAGGGAAACATCATTCCAGCTAAGCATTCAATAATAAATATTGAATATTATAATATATTAGCCTATAATTAATGTGGCCTCTAATAAATTTAGGCATGGCTGCATGTGACATTTCTACAGATCAGAATGACATAATGACAACTGTTTTGAGTTAAATGTGTATAGCTTACTGAATAACTTCCTAATGCTATTCGAAGCTTGCACATACTTTTATTTTGAGTGGTCACTACATACCCGTGTTTGATGGCGTGATAAGTGCCGTCGCTCAGTCTGCAACTTGTCTAACGTTAGCTATGTGGCATTAGGCTATCGCTCGTTTCAATTTGGGACCTTGCAGTCGGAATTGTCGTTTTAGTCAAAGTCTCTTGAAAGTCCATAGTAGTCTGGGCTATTTGAGTGGTCACTACATACCCGTGTTTGTTGGCGTGTTGTTGCAAGTAATCATTTTATGCAAGCAAACTGCATACAGGGAGTCTTTATTGTTGAGGTCAGACATGATAATCATCTTGCATCTTAACCCACAAGCGGTTCCCAAGTAATCCGTTTAAATTGCGACTGACTATCATCAAAGTGAGACCTAGCAGAGCCCGTTCTCTGGACATAGCTACTGTCAGTACACGATCCATGGGGTGGAGCTCCCCTGAAACTGGTCCCCTTGGAAACAGTGCAGTGCAGGGATAAACGTCCTACGTAAATAAGCATATTTTGAAATATGCATTCAAAAATCTTCAAAATCGAGAGTGCACACCTTTGTGCCACGTGCGAGCCACATACGAAATCTTAGGTCAGTCTGACAAACGGTCAGCGAGATATGCGTGCCACAGACACACACACACACACAGACACTTCTTGCTTTATAGATAGATGTTGTCAAATATTGAAGTTGTTGGAAGTTTACATAATTTAAGCTGTATGTTTCATTCGTCCCCCATGCTATTTAATTTGCCCCAGCCAGAACAAAACGCACGTTCGACTTATCCTTAAATAACTCTTGAACGGTTTTGTTCAGAGCTGTAAATGCAACTGTATTTGACAGAGGACAGATGTAAGTTGCTAGTGACAAAATATTAACTTTCAGTGTTTTACAATGTTTTTGTAAATTACGCTTCATTAAAAAGTGTTTCATTCGTCCCGGTTCATCACTTTTACACCCTTCATTAATATTAAAGCGACGTTGAAATTCTAACTACAGATAGACAGGATTTCAATGGTATTTCCACTAAAATTAATATTGAAACAATGTTGAAATTACAACCAAACTAAAGATCAACGTGATTTCAATGGTATTTCACTTGGTATTAAACCTTGTAAACCACTATTAGCCTAATCTGGCAAAATATTGGGAAATTCATATCCTGCGTTATCTACAGCCAGGATAAATTTGGCTAGGCCTAGGTATGTCTGGTTTAGGCTACACAAGCTTGCATAAATAACCATTGACAACTTGTTATCAGTTAAGCAAGTGCATTTATTCACTCTTCATCTAGAAATTCACGTCTGCTGTGCTTTCCTGCCATCCATTCATTATAACATCCATAGCAGTTGCAGTCAGCCTGATCCTCCAGTAGCAGAGTGAAGTGGCACCTAACATAAGGGGGGATAAAAAGAGACAGTTGTTAGATAAATATGTTCAACTGAACAACAAACTAACAGCTAAGCCTACAATCAAGTCATTTTACGCCACAACCTACCACTCATACAAACGTAGTTCAAAAGGAAGGCTAAGTTTCAGCCAGTGACTGTTTGCCATAGAAGGCCATTTCCCTCGTCAGGCCAGCTAACGCTAGGAAAGGCGGCTGACAATTTGAGTGTGAAGGCTTAGCACTACCGCCACTGCACACAACCGTGAACCTAGAAACATTCCCGAGGTCTAGCTAACGTAATAACTTACCTACTGAATCCTCAGTTATCGCTTAATCAAGTTATGAACTTACTCGACGTAATACTAATATTATCAAATTAACTAGAGTTAAACGTAACGTCCTCTCTAGACGTAGCAGCTACGAGTGTGTTGCTAATTGATGACAGGTAACGCAAGCTTGCTTGCTTTCTTGTCTATCCGAGTTGTTAAAAACAGACTTATACTCCATAAACATATACTCCATTCGTATAGAAAATACAAATGAATTGTAACTTACATTGGGTGTGGTAGGAAAATGTCTGTTTCGCCGTAGTTTGTTGGACAAGGCAGACACCAAGAACGTAAACTGTCTTGAAGAGAATTGAGCAGTGTGGTTCAAAAGCAAATAATTACAGGATGTGTAGGACTAGTTTAGGGAGCGCCTGATTGTATGCAGGTGGACCTGCACCTGATTACTTTACGACCCTTCTATATGAGCCCCTTTGTGATAGAGAAAAATACATTTTTTAACATGTTTAATCCCCTATTTCTCAAAAAGTACAACCTTTTCAAAAAATCTGAAATGATAACTCTCTTGTCCAATTCCAGACCTACACAACGGTTCAACATGTCTGTACGTTAAGCGGTTAGAGCCGCATTCATTTTTGAAAAGGTAAAAAGAAAAGGTTATAAGAAGAAGAAGAAGAAGCCAGGAGATTTCAAGATAGTGGATTCCATCCACTATAATTATTAATGTGCAGTAGTGTTTATGTGCAATAATAATGGAGTATTTAGCAGAGGATAGCTGGAATAAAGAACTTTAAAATGTAAATGTACCTGTACTATGTTAATCTTTGCATTTTGTGTGAATAACACAATTCTGAAAAAGGTAAGGTAGAATTCAGATGACTGTAAAGAGGATACATCTAAGGTTATCGCAGTGTGTCTTATTGTTTGGGCGGACACAAGAACAGTTCAAAGAATGATAAAAGAATGGAATTAGAGAAGGCTATAATGTTAAACATTTATTTTTATTCTCCAGGAAAAGCGTACAATCTGAGCCAGATCCAATATCCAGGCATGTCAAAGCACGGACACTACCTAATACCAGGTGCATACATATTTAAACATTTTCTTGTCTTATTCTCTACATTTAGGGGTGTGTCCAGTCCACATTCGGGGTGGTTTTGTTATCAAACGTTGGGCTTGTTCTTATGTTTCTTAATCAGTCATGAGTGTTTTGGGCGTAACATCCTTTAAAACAATGAGAATGTAATCTGTCATTCCCTTTAAAGGTCCCCTGTGTAACATTTTCAGTTGTTTGATCAAGTTGCAAAATCAACATTTCCCATCCATAAATGTGGCCCCATTCATGTTTAATTACCAAAACCACCAATTCGAAGCATACCTATTGGCTTAGATTTCCTCATTTACATCTACATAGTGCAGGGACGACTCTCCATGTACGTGTGCCATTTTAAAATAATGGTGGCCAGCAAGGGACATATGTGAAATACAGCTCAGTCTTTGGCGTCTGCATGCATAGAAAAAATGTTAGCTTGGATTCATCTGCAGAATTTCCCTACATTCAGCAATGTTACGAACCCATTGTCTTCAAGTCACATGTCTTCCTAACATTCAGACATTGAAATTGTATTTCCCAATGAAATAAATAAAGAGAAAAATAACTTTGTTCGTGATGTGTCACTGTCTCACTTGATCTCTAGTTTCTAGACCCAGAGACAGTTGATAAACTAACCTAACATAGTTTTGCTAGAACTACCACAAAGTTGCTGAACGTGTGTTATTTCAGGTTAGTTTGCAACAGTATACAAGTTTAACCAAAGTCCTTAGGTTAGCATTTGCACGTCTATTATTTGAACTCATTGGCAAAGAGAAACTAATTTCACCATGGTCTCATAGTCAACGACAAAACAGTTATACACAGTTACTTTCACTATTGGCTGAATAGCCTGAAAAAAGCAACACTTACTCCAATAATTCAAATGACTGAATAAAAAACCTAAGGACATGTATCCTGCAGAGGAGGATGATGTTGCACCTAAAACACACCCTTGACTGATTAAGAAACCTAGGAATGCCGTGTTGCACCATCTGCCTGACGCTTGGTAACGAAAACACTCCTAATGTGGACTGGACATCCTGCTAAATTTTCATAAGCTTTTGCCTAGTGACCATGTGTTTTAGACCACGAAAATAGGGCCCAAAGTATGAAGCAAATCCAAGATGGTCAGGTGGAAGGCATCTGTTGATTTCACATGGAATGACTCTAAATACCTCTCTTTCTCTCTCTTGTCTGCTCTCGGTGCATTTAGGAGCTATAGAGAAATTAGCCATTTGTATTTGTTTGTGTGTGTGTGAGAGAGAGAGAGAGAGATAGATAGAACAAGAGAGATAGAGAGAGAGAGAGAGAAAGAAAAAGAGAAAGAGAGAGTGAGAACCCATCATGTCATTGATTGATGCCAGATTACATTCATCATTATATGCACCTCTCCCCACCTGTAAGATAATGGATGAACAGTCTACAGGATACAGTTTTATATGTGTGTTTTTCTGTCCTGTGTGTTTAGCCTGAAGGGAGTCGTAGAGGTGGGTCCCCCCATCCAGACCTCCATGTCCCTGTACCGTTACCCAGACTACAGCGAGCCGTACCCAGCCGGGACGGTCATCCTGCCCGTTGGCACTTCCCTGTACCTGGGCGTCTCAGTGGAGAGCCACTCACAGGACACCGTGCTGGTCCTGGAGGACTGCTCCATTGGAGAGGTCTTGTCCCCCAATGAGCCGTATCGTCTGCTGAGGAACAGGTATGGGCTCTCCTTGGGTCTGCTTGGCCTGAGAAGAAATGGGCTGACCAATGTGGGTGCATGATGCTAACAGTTAGCATATCAGATAATAGTATACTCTTAAGACGAATGTGTTGTCCCTATCTGGACAAAGAGATGTGTTAAAAAACAACACAAGTTGTGTTGTTTTCAACACAAGCTGTGTTATTTTCAACACATATTGTGTAACAAATTAAAAAAAGTAAACAGCACAAAATGTGTTGTCCCTATCTGGACACAGAGTGTTGAAAACAACACAAGTTGTGTCGTTTTCAACACATTTGTTTTAAGAGTGTAGTAGTATCAGATAATACATTAAAAATTGACTTTTATATTGTGTACAACTTATAACCCTTTGAATACTGTACAGGAATACTGTGTGTTTCAGATATTAGTCTCTAACTTCAGATTCACATGCTTAACTCATTGAATACCAAGCTGTTTTCGGAAGCTTTGTCCTATTCTGTGTTATAGCTATGAACACATACAATGGCTCGTTTAAAAGGTGAGACTTTAAGCTCTCAGTGGATGCAAACTGTGTATTTCTACACGCCTCTGTTCCTGAGAAATCCCAAGCTAAACAGTGGCTAGTTTTCATCAAAATCGCTGTTTTTTTGTCTAGAAATGGAGATATAACGTCTTTCATGAAATATTAAGTTTCGTAATTTTTAAAAAAAGCTAAAAACGTAATATTACGTTTATAATGCATGGGAAGGAAAAACGTAATATTACGTTTTTGGCACTCAATGAGTTAAAGGAGAATTCCGGTATTTAGCACTTTGAGTCCCTTTTCTGGTTTGTTTTGGATGAACTAGAGTGGTGGACACAGAAATTTTGACGATGGTTCCTGTCTCGGACTTTTGGACGCGTTTAGAATCGCCTTGACTGCTTCACACTGACTGGCTACTGGCATGCACAAACATGTCCTTAAAACAACACATAGGGCCCTATCATGACATTCTAAAGTGCATCGTCACTCGTCAAAAGTCTATGCAAATTTGGGAGGGGTTTCGTTATCAAACGTGAAGCGCATGGCGCAACAAGGTTTTCCTAGGTTTTTTAATCAGTCATATGGGTGTGTTTGGGGCGTAACATCATTTTAAACCAATGAGAATGACATCTGTCATTCCCTTTAACGGTGCAAAGCGCGATATGTCAAATAAATGCATCAGTATTTTGGCATTCAACGGCGCATTTGAAGGAGGCTGCTTGCGAGACAGTATGGAATAGGCATTCTTAAACCATGCTTTACTAAAACCTAGCATAGCTTTCACGCATTTGCACTCGTCTATTATTTGAAGTCATTGGCAAAGTGAAACTAACTTCACCAAGGTGTCAGTCAACGAAGACAGTTATGCAGTTACTTTCACTATTGACTGACAATGGGTTACCACCGAAAACATAGGCTGGAAAAAGCAACACTTACCCTAATATTGCTCAAATGACTGAATAAAACAACATTTATCCTGCAGAGGAGTTGCTTATTATATCTCGTGACAGTGCGTCTTCAGCTGTGCTACATACGTTTCTCTCGCCTCTCCCCTAATCACTTTTAACCGTCATTACCAATTTGCAAATGATGGTGAATAACTACTCATCATGAGATGTACAGTATTTCGTAATATCTTTATTCTAGTTATGTTTCCCATTGTAACCGTGCAATTTGTAATGCTTTGCATGGACGTGCGCTGGTGTGCGTTCATGAATGATAGAAGGATGGTGGCTGCACTTGCCAATATGACATGCGCTCTTAAAATAGCATATGAACCACTCGCCATTGACTTCTGACCAGGTTTAGGTGGTGTATGATAGCGATTTTTAGACAACGCGCCAGGCCCCTCCCTAGGTTGTTAATTGCCACACCCCTGGGCGCGATGTTTAAAGAATAAACGTGCAAAACACCGAATTAAACTTTGCACGGGTGGAAAACGAACTTTACGCCATGCGCTGGTGCCCAAAATACATCCCTTTACGTTCTTTTTCAAAACTGTGCAACTCACCGAGTGGTTAGTGGTGTTCTTTGATGATTAAAAAACAAATATATTGGCGCAATGTATGATTTCAATCCGTGCTATTTGCTATTGTGGAACTATTTTTTCAGATACCTCACAACCGTGTATAAACTTTGGCTAGATATTTGAGTTTGAAGCATAGACTGTAAAAGAAGGTCTCGCGGACAGACTATAACCAAATGTAAACAGCCCCCCTTTCCATTTCAGAGGGGTATTTCACAAAGGCAGAATTAAGACATCCAAGATAAGTGATAAAGCGAGGTTTGACATAGCGTTGTCTGGTCATCCTAGCTCAACTCGTGTCATTAATGCCAATCCAGGATGAGTAGGAGCAACTATATGTCAAGCCAGGTGCATGTAATTCAGGATGTGTGTGTGTTCTCGTTTCTGCTCCAAAGTGCCCACGGTTGGAATAAAAAAGATGCGGAAAATAGCGTCATTGACACAAAGTGAATGTTGCTTTTGATATAGACTAACAATGAAGTAAAGTTGTCCTTTTTGGAATGGGGAATGATGGCTATTTCTGTAAAACAGCAGGAGTAGGCGTGGTAGACCAACTGAATGCAAATTTACGTATGAACCCACGTGTGAGTGCTTCCTTGGCTCGGCACACAACGTCATTAAGAAAGTGCCTGCCACTGCAAAGATGCACATAGTATGATATACCTTAAAATTATAGTTGAAAACACCTTCGAAAACATGCCCCTCCACTTCCAATCAACTACAGGCTATTCGTCAAACGCCTATCAACAAAAGAAGCGAACAACAAGTACCTAGGCCTATGTTACTAATTATAAGGCTATCACAATTAAAATAATAACCATATGGTAGTAGGCAGACAATCTGTTTTGTTTTGCAAGCAAATACATTTAGCAAATAGTATATAAATGGAATAAAGCTCCTTAAAAAATAGCACGGAGATCTGATTTGAATGACAGCTATCTGAGCCAATAAGACAACATAATTACCATTAGAATTAACTTAGCTTGGCTTTTAGCCTGGTCAGGACCAGGCTAGGTGCAGAGAATAAATCCCCATGGTAATTTATGTGCCATCTCTTTTGTGAAACCAAGTCAAGGCTAAATTCATCCAGGATAACCAAAAAATCCCAGCTTATCCCTTATCTAGGTTTTGTGAAATACCCCTCTGGTAGCGCAGTAATATCAACAAGCAATGCGTCTTCCAACAGAAGTCATTGGGATTTTACAAAATGGCAAATAAAACACAACAGAAAATATATTTCGCTACCCTACTTGTTTTGGAACATCAAGGAACATCACTAACCGCTCGGTGAGTTGCACAGTTTTGAAAACAAATGTTAAGTGTTGTTTTAAGGACATATCTTGATTGAAAAGAGGTCGGAAAAAAACAAGAAAATAAGAAACAAAAACTCTCAAAATCGAATTACACAAACTTTTGTAACAAAAACATGTGTGTGTGTGTGTGTTTGTGTGTGTGTGTGTGTGTGTGTGTGCGCGTGCGTGCGTGTGTGTTTGTCTGGTCAGGTGTGCTGTGGACAGCAAAGTGCATGTTGTGGAAAGTGGGGTTTCTCTGCGGGCTCGTCTAGAGATGCCCCTCCTGCTCTACCAGGGCATTTATGGGGACTTCAGCGTACAGTGCAGGGTCACGCTGTGTGACCGCAGAGTGGAGTCCTGTCTGCCTGTGAGTATTTAAGCTTGTCATTGTTATGCTGAAGTTATGAAAAACACATTATAATAAAGACACATGAAACATACTGTGATATGTTTGATCATGTATTTCATGTAGTTGTTACCATTTGTAATGTTTTTAGGGGTTTTTTTTTTTCAAGTATACAAAACAATAATATTATAGCAATCAGGATTAAGAATCATAATTCATAGAAATATTGGGATGAAAAACTATCTTTACTGGTCTCGAGGCAGATTCTAATTCTCATAAATCTGACCTCTGTTTCTTTTTGTCTTCACAGACCTGCTAAGTGTCGATGACCTCACCAACATCCTGACTTTACTGAAACATGGTTATTATGTCGGTTTATTACACTGCTCTTCATAATGCTGCAGAATGCTCCATTCACTTGAATGGGCCTTCCCAACGTTCGGCGCTTGATCAGCTGTGTTCTAAAGAATGTTTGATTCAAGTTCAGCGTGTTGTTGCGAACTACAGTAGGCTATTTGTTACTCAGCAAATGCCACGATGAACGGTAACAAATAGGCTATGTAGGCTAAAGTCATATTGTGGGGAGTTTATTATTTTGTTTTGGCAAGTAGCCGTGTAATAAGCGGGATAATGTATAGAACGCTGGTGGGAAAATAAATCCCTTCAGGGCGGAACAAGACCCCTCTGCATCGGGGTCCGGTTCGCCCTGTCGGGACTTATTTTCCCAATAATGACCGGCGTTCTATACATTATCCCTTACATAACAGCTGAGACTAATCACACTGAACTTTCACGTTTTCACTGTCACAGGAAAAAAAAAATATTTATATGAATACAAACATAAAAAAATATAATGGAAATGAGTAGATTAGATTAGAGTAGAAATACCGGTATGCTTAGTTTGTATAGCCTAAACATGCTGTATTTGTCATGATTTCTAGTGTAAAATATGCATACAAAGTACTTCTGATCTGCACTTATGCCATTATTATCCTCCAATATCCTGGTCTTACTGAAACAATGTGCAACAATTATACCAAACAAATAAATGAAAACAATAACACATAATAAAACATTTTTTTTAGTATGCCTGTTTCCTATTTATTTTGTCCTATTTCTCTATCCAGACTCATTTTTTATTTTCATGGAAACCAACTGGGGTTACACTTTACTTGACAGTATCGACATAAGAGCGACATGACAGTGTCATGAACGTGTCATATACAAGTCATAAACGTTTATGACATAAAGCTTCTGTTATTAAGTGTCATTCATTTTTTGTCATAACAAGTTAGTTTTAGAGTAGGGTTAGGGTTACGGTTCATATGTCATGACAGTGTCATGTGTTCACGTCAAGTTCATGTCACGTCAAGTTAATCCAAATTGTTTAATAATCGATCATTATAATTTATATACAGTACACACACACACATATATATATATATATATATATATATATATATATATATGTATATATATAACCTTCATTTTGTGCACATCCCCAAAGAGGGCACAGCATTGTGGTACCACGGTTTATACATTGATTTGGCAAAATGTCTTCAGCTATGAGATTAATACACAGGGGCAGTTAATAAAGCATTGTCCTGTGAATTCTCCCATTCACGCGTAAATCATGCAAAAGCTTCAGTTATGCACTTCTGTGTTACCGTATTCTCCCATTCCTGCTTCTGTCACACCCACAGTGCGCAAGTTCAAAATCAAGGCGGCCTTATGAAAGAGGCGTGAATTATTTAAAATAGAACCAGACTGATCCAACACCTCGTTAATTTAGGTCGATATGAAAACGTGGAATGTGGACTTTCTCATTGACCTTCTGAACACAAACCAGTCTTTGATTTTGAAAACATTAGCTTTGTGAACTGAATATTCAATTCAATTCAAATCACTTTATTCATCCCCAAGGGGCAATTAAACGATCTACATATGGAACGATCTACAGTAAAATAGTGTGTCATCACATAACCTAACACAGAATTGACTTCACAAAATTTCACTTGTGCTTTGAGGCTTGTTTATAAAGAGTCAAGACGTTCTTGAGGTGTGTAGAATCGTAATTTAAAAAAAAGTTTCAACGGCAGCTCATAATATCAATGTATCTATGTTAACGAAGCTGTAGACTGACACCTGCAGGTTTGAATACAGTAGAGAGAATGGCATAACAATACCAGTCTCCATTACAAATGAATCAAGAGACAGTAGAATATAAACCATGCTGCTCAACAATAGTGCAGACGTCTGTGCAAATGTATGGCTGACTTTCGTCAAGGCTATGGGATTATAACTTCACATCAAATTAAAACTGAAGATGCACATTCGGTAAGTTTAAATAACCAAAGTGGGTGATTATAACAGGGATTTCCCTATTTAACAATGTAGCCTTATGGATAAAGTCGGGAAATATGCCAACGTGTGACACTGTACTTTAAGTTGGCTTGACTAAAGATTTTTTACAGTGTGTGGTTGGTCTTTCACCCAGCCAGTCACACAATTGCTGTGTTGAAAATTTTTTTTTAGCACATCACTTTTTAGCACATGAGTGTAGATACACGAAAACAGTTCAACACAGTCAGAAGGGAAATTGGCATACCCACAAATAGAGAAAAAAAAAAAAAACACTGCTATGTTTTTATAAACAGATATTGCGAGAGATAGATTTCCAGCTATGAGCATTAGCGGACAGTTAGGGGAAACAGTGGGTCTTAAACTCTGCCACCGTACTCACTGGTGTAACAGATGTGTATGGTGTTAGTAATCATTTATGTAGCACTCATATTTTGTAATGGTCTGCCAGGGACATTTTAGCTTTCATATTGCTGGCTCTGGGGATAAAGGAGGAGTTTGTCTAGCTGGAGCACGCTAGCTCCACAGAATAAATCGCCATGGTAACTTATACCATAACATATCCTGCTGCCCCCTATCCCGCTTTTGTGCAACTGGATCACGGATAAATTGAACCAGGATAACCAAGATATCCTGGCTTAATCCCTTATCCTAGTTTTGTGCAATAGGCCCCTGGTCATCTAGTATGAAAATAAACATCCATGTTTATTATGTTTGTGTTCCCATGAGAAAAGAGAGCACACACTGCATCTGTGGTCAAGTGCACAGAAGAAAGAAAGAGAGAAAAATATCACCCTGTCATCACTGTGGTCAGTTGCCCATGAGAAAGTAATTCACCCTCTGTATCTGTGGTCAGGGGTCTGATGTTAAAGAAGCTGCAACTTCTGCTTGTGTTCTGTGTGGTGCACTCAAGGACAGAATAGAACAGGCATGTGCCATGGAGTGCATGTGTGTGTTTGTGTGTATTTACTATATATATTTATATATATATATATATATATATATATATAGTTATATATACTATATAATATACTGTAATATATACAGTATATGCATAAAACATCCTTCATACACCTCCCAGAGATTCATAAAGATTCTGTTCTACTGTATGTAACTGTCCTCTGCAGTACACAAAAAGAAGAAGTGCTAAAAGAAACAGCATCATCACTGTTAGTTCCTGTATGTCAGTCCACTACAAGGGTTGCTCTCTGCTTGGGCTCATTTACGGACTGTACACTACTCGGTACGTTTGTGATCGTGAGCTGTTTATTCTTATTCACTGACCTGAACCTGGCACACATTTGGAGTGTTAACATTGTTCTGGTGAGTTCTTCCTCATGTTCTTACTGAACACAGCACTTTACACAGTAGGATGCTCATAGCAAGCCTGTACACTGTGTTCTTTAATAGCTTATGTTTTTGGAAGTGCTAATGAGTTAAGAGCATGCTTCCTCATGACACATATATACACTCATTAAAATTCACAGACACACATACAAACACACACACACAGAGAGAGAGAGAGACGGACAATATATAAATATATAGAGTACATACATAAACATACAAATGGAATGAACTTGTGCATTAACCCTCTAGGCGCCACGGTCGAGTTTATTCGACAAGATGCGGTACTGAATAAAACGGCCGATTTAGTCAAATAGGGTGTCATATTTCGTTCGACCTCCACTCCACTAGATGGCAGACATGTCATACGTCATCCCCGAGTCTTGTCTACTTGTGTTTGTGTGTCATCTGAATAATATATATGTGCCCCATACATGGAATCAGAGTGCCTACTGTATGTAGTAAATGGAAAATCTCTACAGCAAAAGGCCAGCCTACCGCTACATGCATTTGGTTTGTTTCTGCCATTTATTAGTAATGATTTATACAGTTTGTTTACTACTTACTATTTACCTGAGCATTCAGGATTGTCCAATATAGCATACAGAAGGTGAGGGACATTTTGGGGGAAAAGAAGTGGTGCATTTTATCATTCAAACATGCAACTTTTCATGAAAATTCTATTATCCAAGATGGCCGCCACCATATGACGTCATAATATGCAAATTAGATATAAACATTTAATCTCTACATAAACTTTGGGTCATCCTTAATATTTCTCTAATTTACAGAAAGTCTCTATCTCTTATCACTTTTAAGATATAGCCTTTTGAAATGAAGATGTCAAAATCGAACGTTTCGAAAAAAAACCTCTGGCGCCTAAAGGGTTAAACAATTAGAGCTGTGATGTCACAATCGGAATTAGAATCCTTGAACATTCCGCCATTCATTTCAATGGGCCCAAAAAACGCCGAAAAACGGGAATAACGCAAAAACGACAAGGACCAGCGGCACGAAAGTAACACGCGCACTACACCGGTTCGGGCCTGAATTTTTGGAGTTTGAACCGCGTCGATAACTCAAACGGTCTAGGAGCAGTAGTGAGTACAAAAAGTGGGTGAAAAAGAAGATATAACTAGAATTGCGGTTCCGAGGAACTGCAAAAGTGGGTTTGATCTGGGGCATGGAACTCTGCCCCATCCAAGGATTCCAACGGTACCTCATTTATGAAAATTGGGCACACGGATCAAAAGTTATCTGCATTAACGCAACATCCAATAAGCTAAAACGCATAAATAACGTGGTTGCTATGCTGGTTGCTATGGTGTTCGCTAGGTTTAGAAGGCCAGCGCCTCCTGAGAGGCTTGAAGGGTCAGTTCTGAGGTTGTTGGCTGCTGGTAGGGATCGACTAATTATCGGCCTGGCCAATAATTAGGGCTGATATTTAGCATTTTTATAATTATCGGTATCGGTCATTTTTTCCACCGATAAGCCGATATTGAAATAGATAACGAATGAAACCCGCTACTTTGTCTGTAAAGCGTCTCTCTCTCCCTGCATTTCCCACTCTGTGGTCGAGAGCATTGTCCCGCCCACCACACCGTCTGATTTGTTAGTCAGCACGAATCCAGCCAATCAGGATCGAAGACTGAATTCACAGAAAGTTTTGGCTTCTCATCGAAGACGCAGAGTCAGACTGGGCTTCACCGACAACGCCACGGAGCTATTTTTCGAAGGTAAGGTAACGTATAGTACATTGCTGAAGTTGCAATGAATCACAATCATCTACACTGAAGTTGCAAAACACCACTTCAGTAAGCTATTGTCTCTTTGATCCAGATCCATAAGCGCCCACTTCCTCCATTTAGAAAATCCCGATTGATGCACGTTAGTTTACTAGCCTATCTTAGCCTACAAAGAGCCTTGATAGATGTAGAAGCGAAGTCTAACTAGCCTAATAAAACATAATCCAAACTCTCGCCGTTTGGAAAACGTATCGTCAAGTTAAAATGTCTCACAATTTGGTTATAGCTAGGCAGGCCAGGCTCTTAAGGCACCCAGGGCTCGTGTAATAAATCCGACGTTGATGTCTCGTCTTGAGCTGGCCCAGGGCTCGTGTTCTAATAAATACGTTGATGTCTCGTCTTGGGCTGGCTATTAACGTACCTTTTGGGCTGCTCACAAAAGTAGCTTATAGTCTACATCTGGACACACATTGCATGCTTAAATAGCCCAACAACTATTTGAAAACTGTTTTGTTAAACTATTCAAGCTTTCCTATAGTCATGCACCTCCCTCTCCCTTTCATGCACTCACATAGGCTACTATGGCAAAGCATTATGGCAGGTCCTTTCAACAAACTTACAGCAAAGCTCAGCTTTTGGATTAACATATGATTTACACTTGTGATGCAAGTTGATACATATGTCCTTGATCGTTTTGCACTAGATAGGCCTAGGCTACAGGTTACATGCCTACTTACAGGATCATCATTAGCAATGCTGTAGAGAGGAATTGTGGATGACAGAAATACCACACACATCAATTTGAAACATGTTAATAATGAAAATCATCTTAATGTTTAGTCCTTCCACACAATGTATGAAGAGTTTGGTTCCAAAATGTTATATATCCGTTTTTAAAAACATTAAAAGGTCATGTTAATATATTTTGTCTTCCAGGAAATATCAATCAAATTGCAGTTGTGTTGTTTTGATTGAGTTAAGATGAATCCATTAATAATACCCAAAAAGATGTCTACTAAAATAACTTTGTTTTTTCTACTGAAAACAAAATGTAAAAAAACTGTGGCCCCATTTAACTTTATTTTATTATCTTTCTCTTAATCCAGATGAGTGCAAAAAAAGTGCAGTATGGGAGTACTTCACTTCTTCAACAGCGGGGAAGGCATTGTGCAATACCTGCAAAGTTGCTGTCAGTATGGGAGGTTCACAGCCGAAAACTGCCAATACCTCAAACCTTTCGTCTCATCTTAGGATTCATCACCTTGCCCTGTATGAATCTGCAAACAAGCGGGAACCTGCATCAACAGCTGGCAACCTGGCAACAGCTGTATGCCAGCCTGCAATTGATAACATGTTTCAGCAAAAAAGAAAATGGACAAATTCAGATGACCGATCAAAACATATGGACAAACTAATCACAGAAATGATAGTTACAGACAACCAACCGTTCACAACCGTGTCTGATGTTGGCTTTCAGCGAGTCATGGCTGCAGCTGAACCGCGCTATGAACTGAAAACTGATCAATTTTACCGTACAACCAAACTAAATGAAATCCATGATAAGGTTGTTCTCAAGATCAATGCCCTTATTAAGCCAGAGAATGCTGGCTTTCCACTTTCCTTTACCACTGATTGTTGGTCTGGATCAACAGAGTCACTCATGTGCCTAACATGCCACTTTATTGACAAAGAGTGGCTCAGAAAGCAAGTTGTATTGAATACAAAGGCAATGCAGGGATCCCACACCGGTGATTATATCCGGGAGACATTCCTGGACATGCTCCAAGATTGGGAAATCACCAAAGACCGTGTAGCTCTTGTCCCTCGGGATAATGGAGAAAACATGGTTAAGGGGTTGAGGCTGGCTGAACTTTCTGACCTAAGTTGCACAGCTCACACTCTGCAACTGGCCTGGCAAGTCAAAGGGTTGTGATTGACATAATTGCCATAGTGAAGAAATGTGTGAATCATTTCCAGCACTCTATCTTGGCCAAGCAGCGCTTGCAGAGCATTCAGAAAGACCTTGGCCTTCCTGAACACCAGATGATACAGGCTGTATCTACAAGATGGAATTCCTCACTCCACATGCTTCAAAGGGCACTGGAGCAAAAGCGTGCTCTAACCATCTACTCTGGGGAGTATGGTGGGTTTCCATGCCTAAATGCTCAGCAGTGGGAGATTGTGTCTAATTTGGTTGAAACACTAACTCCCATTGAAGAGGTAACACTTGAGGTGAGCAGAAATTATTCCTCTGCATCTTGCATCATCCCCTGTATCACTGTGCTCACAATGCTACTCCGAGATGATGGGCCCTCAACACAGGGAATCAGAACCCTTAGAGGAGTGATAAGGGAGGCTCTCAGCAAACGGTTTTCCAAATTGGAGGAGGTAAAATCTGTGGTTCTGGCATGTCTTTTGGATCCACATTACAAAAGTCATGCATTCTCCTGTGCTTCCCACCCTCATCGACCTTGTCATAAAACTTGTTTAAATGATCACACGACGCCTCCTTGCTGCTTTGTTGTCTACATCAGCCTTTCTCAAACTTCTTTGACCTGAGGCCCAGTCAAGGCATACTTTGGGGTCATAGGGCCCACCTACATGAACCCACCCCCTCCTCCCACCCCCCCATCAAATTGTAATGATATCACAATTATTATTATTTTTATACTATATTGCCTACATGCACTTCAAAACAGTCAATGTTTAAAGTGCTAAGATTGTTCACAAAAGTTTGTGAAAGCATGCACATCAGAGTACTGCTTTACTAATGTAAAATATAATTAGGCCTACACTAGTTTCATTGTTTTTGCATTGTTGCATGATGCTTGCATTAGAAATACTTCTCAAAACAACAGCAATTATATGGGTGCCGTTGTTTTGGGATGTTTCCCTCATGCACCATCATACACTGATAGAGTATATATATGCTATTTAATTACATTTCATTTGAATGCCTGAATTTAAGAATTCAGGAAACACAATACCAGCTTTTAACATTTCTGTTGTTTACTAGTTTATGTAAATCACATAACACACGAACTGTTTACATACTGCTGATGGCCCATTAGTGTACACAGTAATACTGTGCCCATTCATTAACATATATTAAACATCAGGCGTCTTGTTTACACATTTAAACCATATTTGCACTTCGAATTTCGACTCCAAATTGTAGTAACTACATCTACGAAGTCTAAGGAAAATAACCAGGTAGTCTTTTCAAAGATTACGTCGATTTTATGAGAACGCCAGCCCTCAGAAAAGCAGTAACTATTCATTCATTCACTTCCTTTTTTCTAGCTCGCAAAATCGTGGTTGTTCTGTTTACACATTAAAACCATATTTACACTTCGAATGTCGCCTTCAAATTGTAGTAACTACATCTACGAAGTCTAAGGAAGATAACCATGTAGTCCAAAGATAAGATACATTTTGACAGAACTACAGACCTCGTAGTAACTAAAATGACTCCATTCACTTCATTGCAAACAGTGTGATAAATGGCCATCACGTAAGCGATATAGCACAACAGCAAATAGCTAACGTTTACGTTAGCCTAACTTACTTCTCGTTGACGTTGACCCGACACGTTCATAAGTTAGACCATAAACTGATAAGGACGTCCATCAAACTAAAAGGGTTCGTTCTTCGATGTCTTCAAATTCGTTCGAATTCCGTGTGTATCCTGTGTATCTTTCGTGCTGCTATCCTGTTGCCTCTTCCCTGCTGTTCTGGCAACAAGGTTTCACGCGAGATTTACGCCACATCCCAGAGAGTTGTGTTTTCCCAAGATGGCGCCCGTCTGTATATGTGAACGGTACTGTTTTTCTTTTTAATAAACTGCCTGTAGACTTACACAGTTCTCAATGCTTTGGTTTACATGTAGATACCCTCATTATGCTACGGTGTAAGTGTGTTGCTATTTGGAGCCTTGGTAGCGATTTATTTTTACTCTAATCACAGCACAGCACCCAGAATGCATTGCATTGTAGTTCATTTTTTAATGACCTATATGAACATGGTTTGGCTTTAAAAAAAAGATGGCAGAGCGCGACATTACCTTTACATTTGGTGCTGGCAAGGCATTGAACTGGGCTTCATTCAAGGATTACAACGGTACCTCATTTAAGAAAATCGGACATACGGGTCAAAAGTTACATGCACACACCTTCATATACACCGACAGCCCAGCCCAGCCCATTAGAGCTCTGCCAGATGGCTTAGAACTCTGCCAGGTGCAAGCTTAAACAATTAGAGCTGTGATTTCACAATCGGAATTAGAATCCTTGAACATTCCGCCATTCATTTCAATGGGCCCAAAAAACGCCGAAAAACGGGAATAACGCGAAGCCATGCTGTGGTCTTGCTGGATCAAACCCACTAATAAGTAAACTTAAGAAGAACAATAGTGGGCTTGCTGGATCAAACCCACTAATAAGTAAACTTAAGAAGAACAATAGTGGGCTTGCTGGATCAAATCCACTAATAATCAGATTTCAAGGTCTTATATTAGGAAGTTATTTTGGTCTATTGTGCTGAGCTCTGTCATGACGTATTCCCGCAGTTCTCCTGACCAACCAGAGGAGGAGCTCTCGATGACCTACAGCAGTATTGGAACAGGAACCACCTAGACTTGGAAAACAGCAAAACATGAAATATTACTCCAAGAAGACGATATTTATATTATCGATCATTTGTTTTGTCTTTTTTTCTGATAAGCTGTCCTGATGAAGATTTCTATTGCCAGGCCAATAGCACACTGTATTAAAGTCATGTACATTCTAGCTGCTTTTTAATCTTAGATAGATAGATAGATAGATAGATAGATAGATAGATAGATAGATAGATAGATACTTTATTGATCCTCAAGGGGAAATTCAAGGGTCTCGGTAGCATACAGACATAACACAAAACATGCACTTACAGCAGAAGTGGTAAACATAAGTGCAAGTATAAACATATAACTAAACTCCACTGTACAATAAAGACAGTAGAAGATAAGACAGATAAGAAAAGAAGAGAAAGAAGAGAATCTTAAATTTATTTTCCATTTCCTTGCTGTCATTTCAATGTTGCTTGTACTGAATAGACATATGTCTTCCTATTGTAATAATGTAACAAATGACTTGAGTTTGTTCTCAACAGTTCTTGTTAGCATGTTACTGTTAGTTGCTATGGATACATGATTCATTGTTGTTGTTGTTGCCATTGTTGTTGTTGTTGTTGTAATATTTCATGACATATTATATGTGCTCAATTTCCATTACTGTTTACTATTATTTTGTAAATAAAAACAATTAAACTCATTGTATTGTTTTGTTGTCAATACTCCATGAGTGCTTTACAAAGGTCAAATTCAAGCAGACAGAGCTAGAACTGTTAGTGAAGTATGAGAGTGAATAGATGGGGCTGTGTCACTAAGTTGTAGTAGCATGCCATGTCCAGTAGGGGGCTTTCAGAACTGTGCTGGTCCCCATTTAGTTGTAGTAGCATATCATGTCCAGTAGGGGGGTTTCAGAACTATGCTCTGATCTCTTCTCTACTTCTTCCTGTGTTGTTGAGCTGTTCCACCGCCTTTGTAGCCTTTACATTGAGACATCACTCTCTCCATTTCCATCCACTAGGCCTACAAACTTTGCACGTCATCATGCAGCAGCATAATTGCTGCATGATCCACACTGCAGCTGCAAATGCATATGGATACAACTGAATTACTCTTGAATTGTGTGTCCTCTGTGTGAGCACTGGCCACAGTATGGCTAAGAGGGGAGGGACCGTTTACAGCTGAACCACAGAGTTCACACTCCACACCCTCATATGAGGGGACATTTCAGATGCCAATTTGGGACTTTCGGTTGAACAAACATACAAACAAACACGCACGCATGCACGCAGGCAGGCAAGCAGGCACGCACGCACACACACACACACACACACACACACACACACACACACACACACACACACATCAACACATAAATCATTTTTAGACATGTTCCTGAAGCATGTATCATCTCATATCGGGGTTACTTGTACTTTTACACAATGAGAGAGAGAGAGAGAGAGAGAGATTGAATATGTGTTCCATTCTGTATGGTGATCAAAGAGCTTGAACAAGTTGTTGTCCATATGAGGTCTGTTCCTCTGGTCCCAATTTTTTGACCTTTGGTGTAATTCATTTTTTTCACGTCTTGCACTCAAACAAAAATGATTATGCTTGTGCAATAGTGTTACAGTAAAAGGAAAAATACAACCAAAGCATAAAAATGACCATTAGCCATTAATATAACGGTCAACAACGTTTTTTTAGTCTGTCAAGAAGCTTTTTTACCACGTTGTGTCAACTTCAACCACTGCACGCTTGCTGTTCATCAGCACCATTTTGTTTGTCAGTTCAACCACAAAGCCACTAAGAGCCGTGTTCCTCTTCCGTATTGAGTAGAGAGCAACTTGTTCTGCACATACGGCCAGGACTACGACCCATCTGCAACCTTCTATAGTGAGAATTTGCAGCAAAAGGATATTTCACAACATAATCAATGCTGAGGTAAATTACTGTCTCTGAGTCTCATAATATAAGCAGTAAAATTGCACTGTGTTTATTAATTCTGCTAACAACATAAGGGAAATTACTGTTTGTCAAGACTGAGAGTAAGTTCAGTAAGCCATCTTCCTAATCTACATTTGTGAGCTGCCTTATTAGTAATCTCTTGCATTACTTTTATGCACATTCGAGGTGTTAATAGTAATAGTAGCTGTAATAGTAAAATAAACAATGGGTGCCATAACTGCTGATGTTTGAAGACTTGAGAAACAAAATCATGGTGTGTCATGAGTCATGCTTGGTACATAGTACATACATCAAATAGGAATTAACATGTACACATGTTCAGTGTCAGGATAAATTAAGATTGTTATTCGCTTGTGTAGTGTCATTTCCTTCAATGTGTGAATTAGTCATGTCTGAGAAAACAAGCCATTCTGGAACTGTGGTTGTGGTTGTGGTTGTTCTGTGTCAGCTTTTGCGTGAGAGTAAGAGTGTGTGTGTGTGTGTGTGTGTGTGTGTGCAGGGCCGTCGCCTGGGGGGGGGGACGTATTCATTCTGAGTAACGTATTCTGAATACTTGGATTACTTCCGCATTGAATTGCATTTTTATAAGTGTAGGAATGCGGCCATCAAACCCTGCTTACTAAACAGGCCTATTCTGGTGTGTTCTTCTGTTCCAAATGGCTGAAGTGTTAGGCCCACATAGGATAATGTAAAGTCAACTAAGCTACCTGATACAACTACAAAATAGCAAGGTGACCACTAAAACTACAGCAGGCGACTAGGCTAATTAAAACAAACAAACAAAAAACTACTTTAAGGGCATAGCCAGAAATTATAATTAAGGGCCTGTGCCTGTAAGATTTTTCGGTGGCATCAAAGTAGGCTACAAGTGAGGGGTGCATAGGTGGAACGCAAATGACCTGCAAATGTAAACACTATAGGCTAGGCCTACTGTACAGTCTATCAGTGCTCTCAAAATGTACATGATCGCGTAATGACAATCAAAAACGCAGGTAAAAATATGCTACTGGCAAGAACAATTCTTCAGGGGCTGCACCATAATTAATTGTTAAACGTAAATGTAGATCTAATTAGAAAAAAAATGAGCCATAAAGCTATTTTAAGTTAGAATAAAAAAACTTAGAATGCAGTGCTTATTTTAGAGATAGGTTTTATTGTAGGTCTAAATCAACACGTGAACTAGGCTTTGTTCATTGATTAGCAAACTGTGTAACCGATTGGCCGAAGTAGCCTGAGCTATACTTGGGAAAATATAATTTGAACAGACATCAGGAACCACGATCAATGAGGAACAGTGAGTTACCTTCACTTACTTTACTCCTAATTTGCTGTGCAAACAGTCATTTCAGGGTCTCCGATGACGTGTAATGCGCGCTGGCTGCGTTTTGACGGGTGCAATGTGAGGCTAGTCCAAGACGGCTGGGCTTGGATTTAAACATGGAAAGAATTTCATAGATTGCTTTCAGGAGCTTCTGGGAAATGGAGTTGCCTTAATTTATTTAGAGAGTGAATAACCTTATGAAACAGAGAAGTATCATAATGTAATCCATTGATTTCAACAATGTAGCTGTATTCTAAATACCAGCTATTTAAATTGTAACTGTAACGGAATACAGTTACTCATAATTTGTATTCTGAATACGTAACGCCGGTACATGTATTCCGTTACTCCCCAACACTGTTCATAGGCTACATCACAAAATCGCATACAAATGGAAGCCAAACTTTTGTAGACAAAGACAAACACTTTAGGTGTAAGCTTTCAGGTAATGTATTTTTCAATTACTAGAAGGGCGAGCCCACATATCTCTCCTGTAACATGGAGGTGCAAAAATAGTTTTTAATAGTGTTTCAACTTCGAAAAGCTACGTTCACCCGATGCATTTTCAAAGTTCGGGAAGGTTCATTCAATCTTTTTAAGTTATAAGTGCAGTAGCGTAACACATCTTGGAATTACATCTCGAATAGCCTATAGCAGGGGTCTCAAACTCAAATGAGCTGGGGGCCAATTCTGCCAACGTCATCTGATTGGAGGGCCAGCTATTTCTGAAAATGCAATGTTCTTTTTTTTCAAATACCACACAAAACTGCAAACAGAAAGTGCAAGTGTTTTTATCTAGTTTTAGACACCTGTGCTAGCAACCTTAGCTTATAAATAAAATAATGATAAAATTAACAGGAAAACAGCTAAGATGTATACCAACACCTAAGATGTTGTGGTTTAGTAATAGATTACTACAATATAGGCCTACAATAAAGTATTCTGGTCAAATGTTCCTGTCAAAGGGTAAATCTGCAGTACCCAGAAGTTCGATCATATTATGGGTGACTTTGTAGTTCTTTAGGAGCCCTATTTCTACTAGCCCTGCTGTCTGTACCACATCAATTACGGACACTATCATCACGATTACCACTGCAACCCCCAAGCTATATGTTGGGCAGAGGGTCAAACAAGCATGGTATGCTTAGTGGACACCGTTGTATACATGCACCTCCATTCACAGGCATTCATGACTATCACTGTCATAGACGCATCTATCATAATCTCCAAAGGATATTCTCCTTCAGAATTAGAATAGGTGAATAACAAAGCTTACCTAAAACTTCATCACACGTGAACACTTTTCAACATTTGGTGTAGGCCTATTTCTGCTTAATTTCTGCTTCAATTTCACTATGGCATGCATCGCTTCCGCGTCATTACAAATGCACGTCTTTGTGTTTCTCGTGTGTAATACAAGTATTTCCTGAAAACTTTGCGCAGCGATTTTGGGTTTGAATCAAGCTCTGGATGTCTTGCACATAGTGGAGCAGAGTAGGCCTACAAATGAGATTTGTCACCGTACCTGGATCTATCATCTATTTTAATCAGTATCGTTGTTTGTCGCAATTGATAGCCTCAAGGGCCGGATTACATTATTATTTTGTCATACGTCGCGGGCCGGAATTGGGTAGGATTGGTGTTTGAGACCCCTGGCCTACAGCCTCAGCTCCTGGAAGAGGTCAGTGCACTATGTCCTGGGACATAACCCCCATTGTGACGGCCCTGTGTGTGTGTGAGAATGAGAGCCTGTGTGTGTCTGTGTGTGTGTGTGTGTGTGTCTGAGAGACTAAAAGAAGGAGAAAGGTTCAGAGGAAAGTACTCCAACACAAAGTCTCTGTCGAGTTGAGTCGGATATTAAGTTGTGTTTTTTTTTGCTTTGAATCTGCATCAGATAATGAGTTTGCAGTCACACACTCACACTCAAACAGTTATAGCCTGGCACACTGTCTACAACATAGATGACCAAATGGGCTAGTTTTCTAGGGTTGTTTATTTAACAATAAGTACATAAACAAAAGGGAAAATAGGACACCAAAATAAGAAAAACTGCAGGAAGGCGTGTTAGCCAGAACACAACTCTCTCCTGAAGTCAAGGGCTGGTGTGTTTTTAAAGGGCTGGCTCCACCCACCCGCAACAGGTCTCACCCGTACACAATTCCAGAGCATGCTACTAAGAAACGCAAACAAACAAACGGGGAAACAGCACCACCAAAGGGTAGAGAAGGGACATAACACACACACGCACACACACACTTTTTATTAAGTTATTTTACAATGAAGTATGTAGCATGAAGTATATTCGTACACAATTAGAGAGCAAGCTACCAAGTAACACAAACAAATGGCACCACCAAAGGGTAGTGGAGGGACATAACACGCGCACACACTTTTTATGAAGTTATATTACAATGAAGTATGTAGCATGAAGTATGCTCTTACACAGCGACCCGTACACAATTAGAGAGTATTCTACCAAGCAACACAAACAAACAAAGGGTAGTGAAGGGACATAACAGACACAATCACACACACTTTTTATGAAGTTATGAAGTCATATAGGTTTAGTCCGATTTTCCGTCATGGATTCCCTTGACACTGAAAGACCGGGGTACACGAAACTTGGTGGGCATGTAGACCCACATGGATAGCATGGAACCATCGTTTTTTGTTTCGATCTTCTGTAGCCCCCACCCGCTGGACTGGAGGGTAGGGCAGACACAGTTTTCTGTGAATATCTCGAGAACCGTAGGGTTTAGGAGGACCACCTTTTTTTGTATGTTGATCTTATGGGGCCATGTCAACCCTTCACATTACCACTTATTTCATGTATAGCGCCACCTAGTTAAAAATTAAAAAGCAAAAAATGAGGTGTTGTAATCACAATATCTCTGGCTGGCATGGTCAAAACTGCACGAAATTGAAAGTGTAGGATCATTATGACACCCTCCGAATGCATGCCAAGTTTCGTGGACTTTCGTTCATGGGGGGGCACAATAAATGAATTTATGTGCACATTTAGTGACCGTACACCAACACAGTTTTCTGTGAATATCTTTGGTGATTGGTCATCCCGTAGGGCCTAGGATGACCAATTTTTTGCGTCAGTTTGCCTCCAGGGGTCATGTTAACCCATTCCATATGCACACATGTGCATAAACAGATATTCACACACACACACATACATTCACAGTAATCATACGTATGACACATACACACACACAGTAGACATATGTACACACACACAGGCACACCCACAAGCACATGCACGCACACACACACACACACACACACACAAACATCAACACGTACACGCACACATGCACACAATTCAAGAATTTCTCAGAATTATGAACAGGCAAGATGGGGATGGGGTTGTATAAAATGTATATTACATGTGAAATCTATGAACTAATCATGTTTTGGTACTTGTTGTCTAGCAGACACCAGTGAGAATTGAGTGTGCATAATGCAATTCAGTGAGACAGTTAGAATCATATATGCCTTTCAGCGTGACTTATTTTTGTGGAAAACATGTGCTGGACTGGGCGGCGGTCATATTTTGTACGTCTAGTACGTGTACGTCTAGTTTTGTACGTACGGTACGTCTAGTTTATGTATTTATTGATTTATTTACTTACTTACTTACTTACTTACTTATTCATCTTAGCTATCGGACTGATGATTGCATGCATGCCACTATTCAACAAAGTATACATATTTTGTACCGCTCTGTGGTACATCTAGTTTTTTTTATGTATTTATGTATTTATTTATTTACTTACTTACTTACTTAGCCTACTTATTCATCTTAGCTGATGATTGATGATTGCATGCATGCCACTATTCAACAAAGTTCAGCTCACAAACTCTGGATTGCATATGAAATCAGGCATGCATTCTGCTTTGTTAAAGCTATCACACATTAAGCACATGCATTTACAGTAGACATTAGCTATAGTTCAAAAAGCATTTTAACCTCAATGTAATTCAACAATTAATCAATAACCCCTTGAGCATAATGGAGAGCAAAGGCAAACTTCAGCAATTCAAGTAAAATGAAGTCACACTCATTTTAGGCTAGTAATTTCAAAAAAAGACAAACATTGCCTAATTACTAAACATTTTAAGTGAGGAAAGGTATTATGTTTTACACTGTGAATGATCCCACCCACTTTTATCAGAGCATTTTAACCTCAGTGTAACCTCAGTATAATTCTACAATTAATTGATAACCCCTTGAGCATAATGAGAGCAAAGGCAGCATACCCAAAAGAAACGACTGGAATGGAATTAATGCTGCGTTCGAGATGTCTCGTAAATCACCTGTACAACATGTACCAATGAGCCACGAGGGGCATTAGCAGGAGGATAGTCATTGTTATTGTTTGGTGCTACATGTAGCCTCTAGCTAAACGGCTGGAAAACAAATTGTTACATTGTATTGCAGGCAGAGCAAGACCGTGCAATGCATGAATTGGTGACCGGATTGAAGCAGCAATGTAATCTAGTGTGTAAGAGCATTACATCAACTTTAACATGACCAACACAGTACATATGCAAAAAAATACATGTCATCTCATCTCAACTATGGGCGCAGCCATGTTTGTTGTAAGGTCGTACGTCCACCTCGGGGTACCCTCAAGTACTCCGAGGTAAAGTGGGCGTGCCTGCCCAAAATGCCGCAAGAAAGCTGGGTAATTTACACTTTCCAACTCGGACGGCGGATTTACGAGACATCTCGAAAGCAGCATAAATACAGGGGATCAATAGCCCTGTGTTGAGAATCTATCTCACATACCCCATCTCACATACACATTTAAGTAAGGGATAATGTATGGAACGCCGGTCATAATCTGGAAAATGAGTCCCGACAGGGCGAACCGGACCCCAAAGCGCCAGCACCAGGGTCTAATAAACTGCACCAGTTTGGATGGTTTTGGGGTTCAGTCTCTGCTAAACTGCATCAGGTTGGGTGGTGTTGGGGTTCAGTCTCTGCTAAACTGCATCAGGTTGGGTGGTGTTGGGGTTCAGGCTCTGATAAATGCATCAGGTTGGGTGGTGTTGGGGTTCAGGGTCTGGTAGACTCCATCAGGTTGGGTGGTGTTGGGGTTCAGGCTCTGGTAGACTCCATCAGGTTGTATCGTGTTGGGGTTCAGGCTCTGGTAGACTCCATCAGGTTGTATCGTGTTGGGGTTCAGGCTCTGGTAGACTCCATCAGGTTGGGTGGTGTTGGGGTTCAGGCTCTGGTAGACTGAACTCATCTGGATGGCACCAGGGTCTCCTCCCTGAGGATCATTCACATAGTCCACATCATTCTAAAACAGAGACAGATAATGATAATCAATGTTAAGTACTCAGTGATTTCAGTTGGTTCCCCCTGTATTATACTCATTATTTTGACATTTCTAAACACTACTTGCAATCATCCATAACTTCCCCAACAAAAACTCACCTGATGATCTTTCCACTTGCAATTGGTACCCTTACTGTGTCTTCTGCATCAAGGAAAGGAACACATCAATTTATTTTATGATTTCAGGTTTTACTTATAGTTCTTCACTAAAACAAACCTTCTTCAGTGGATTTCAGGCTGAATACTCATTGATACCCAATTTCATAGAATGAGAGTAGTGGTGTAACTAATAGAAATACATATGTAATAGAAATACGTATGTAAGTTTGTTCCACAGACACTGTGTGTGTGTGTGTGTGTGTGTGTGTGTGTGTGTGTGTGTGTGTGTGTGTGTGTGTGTGTGTGTGTGTGTGTGTTTTATTTGAGCTCAAGATTCTAGGAACCTGAAATCATCCAAAACCTCAAGAGCATCCCCGACATGGCACAAGTACAGAAAAAATCCACAGCTATACGTTTTTGGTCTTTCCAAGAAACTAAAAGCCAGAAAATCAAGTGACAGCTCAGCTCTTTGCTCTGCCCATTTATGAGTGTGTGTGCCCCACAATAACAACATACAAATAATAACAAATAAGAGTGTGTGTAGGGGCCCCACAATAACAACATACAAATAATAACAAATAAGAGTGTGTGTAGGGGCCCCACAATAACAACATACAAATAATAACAAATAAGAGTGTGTGTAGGGGCCCCACAATAACAACATACAAATAATAACAAATAAGAGTGTGTGTAGGTCCTTACCTCATACAGAGGAAAACAGTGAGTAGGGACACACCCAGAACAACGCATGCTGCTACTCCAACCATCCCAAGCACTGTGTGGTTCTGCCCTACAACATACACACAGCCAATTATGACTCATGAAACAAAATTCACAGAAAGACACAGAGAAAAAGCTATAAACACACTCTTCCTGCAAAGCAACATGTGTCATGTGTCCTATGACTCTATCATCTGTTATGGACTGTGCTTAATACCTTTATCTGTGATGGACACAGCAGATGATTTCTCAGCTCCATATTTGTTCCTGGCCTCACAGTAGTACTGTCCTCCATCCTCAGAGCTGATGTTAGTGATGCTGTACTGCTGTCCTGATCCTACTGGAGTGGACTCATTCACCTTAAACCAGGTGTAGCTCTCCACTGGTGGGTTGGCATCACTGCTGCAGGTCAGAGTCACTGGATGGATGCCGTTAGAATGACTGACCGAAACTGATGTGAACTTTGGAGAAACTTGAAGAAATGCAGAGAACACTGAATATCAAAAGACTCAATATATGTACAGCTAATGTGACAATGTCTGCAGTGGACACACACACTACTTACACAAGACATATCAAAATACTTGATATATGTACAGATAATGTGACAATGTCTGCAGCGGACTTGATATGTGTACAGCTAATGTGAGAATGTCTGCAGACACACACTACTTACACAAGACATATCAAAAGACTTGATATATGTACAGCTAATATATATGATATATGTACAGCTAATGATATATGTACAGCTAATGTGACAATGTCTGCAGCGGACACACACACTACTTACACAAGACATTTAGCCTGACTGGTTTCGATGGATGTCCCTCATGGCCTTTCAAAGCACAGGAGTAGTAGCCCATATCTTCATGACTGACCCTCTGGATGAGGAGCTCGTTGTTATGTGTTTGTTTGTCATTGACCTCTTCTCCATTCTTTTTCCACACCACTGTGGGGCTGCTCCATGGGGTGCATTTGTTTTTGCACTTTAGCTTCACTGCATGTCCTTCAGTCACTGGACGAGGCGGAGACCAGACGGACAGGTCTAATATGAACAAGCATTTATGGCCATTAATAACTGTGCCTTAATATTTTACGATAAACACTACAATTGATGTAGAAATGGTGAGAGGAAAAAGCTAAGATAAGCCCAAAACAATTCAGACCCATGGCACAATTTAATTAATAGTGCAGTTTGTATGTATTTCATGTATAGATTTATATATATAATATTTCATGTATAGATTTCTTCTGCTTGGAAGTTCAATTAGATGAAAGACAATACATGCTGGAGGAAAAATGCCACTCCTGTGTTTTTTGGGTCAAATAAATAAAATTATATAAATTCAACAAAAATGCATGAGTATGGATAGTCATGGGCCTAAATGCAAGTTAAAGGTGCCATGTGTAATGTCCGCCAAAAATCAATTCATACTTCACATACCATAAAAGATGGGGGCAGTATACCTCCAGAAAGTGAGTTGGTCTACCCTAGAGTAACAACCAAGAAACGTGTATTGCAGTTTGGCTGGCGGTTATGTTGCCCGCATACCGCCTCCCATGGCCGAAACTGGTATTATGACACCTGTCGGGCTGTGGCTAGTAATTTAGCATGCTAATTCAGGTTGATATCTCTGCAGCACTATACCTTGTCATTTTTTTAATGACATCGTCACCCTTATTTCTTCTCATTCTTTTGATGTGTGTAGCTCTTTTTTTGGATATTCTTACCTCAATTCTTACACATGTCACCTTTAAAGGTACAGTAAAAGTCACAATACTGTAACACACACTCTCACACACACACACACACGCTGCAAGTTGAAGGTAAAAGTCATAACACTGTAACATGTAAATAAGTGTATAAACTGTGACCGACAACCAGGGTCCTCGTTCCAGCCAGCGGTTCAGGGCCTCTTGTGTTGTGATCCTGATGTAGTGGCGGGCACTGTCTGACCTCTTGACCCCGCTTAACCTCAGGGTGCAGACGTTGTTCACACGCCCTGCGTCGCTCTCGTCCCACATGAAGTGCACACGACCGCTGTACGCCGGGTTCCTGCGCAAATCGACGCCATTCCTACCGCTCCATGGCCTGAGCGTCCAGAAGGCTTTTGTAAATGTCACATCGGAAGGGTGGGTGAAGGAGCAAGGGACGACTGCTGTTGACCCCGTGGGCACACACATGTGATTAGAGGTGACCGTCACCCTCCAATGCTGAGCGAACACACCTTAAACACAAATCACACACAACTCAGACTTCCTGGACTGTAAAAACCTGCAAGCTTGTAGGTGTTGATTCAGTGACTCGAGCTAAACTATTATTTTTGATTCCCTTGAACAAGAATGTTTATTCCTTTGACGTTATCTAATGTTTTTTGACACGTCAAAATGCTTATTTCCTCACAAAGGAAATAGGTGTTTCTGCTCAGTGTTGCTCAGATATCCACTAAAGTTAGCATGCTAACTAGATAGCATCAGATCTAATCTCACAGAAATAATGCTTTCCAAAAACCAGTCAATGCCACCTCCAAATTGTGTTTCACTAAGTGAAGATTGTTTATGGTCAAAAGAGTCATTGGTTCCCTAAATTCATTTAGGCCACCGAACATTTGGTTCAAACGATTGGTACTGACAGTCAGGTAGTGCTTTATTGAATTAAAACAACTTGAATCCTAAATATTCTTTTTAGAATACAAATATTCACGCCATCTTTAATTGAAACCTACACCAAAACAAAATGTGTCACTGAATCAAGATTAATTAGGCTTTTCTGTTTCAATTATTCAAAGGTACTCTGCTGAGCCTTAAAGCCTGACATAGAGGAAAGGTGAAGTCAACACTTTACTTCTGGTTTTTAATTATTATTTATTTATTTAAACTTAGAGATCATATTAAAACCAGACATGGAGAAGATGAGACTACCTAGTTTAAGATGGTGTTGATTTATATAGGTAAAGCTTTACTCTTTTCCCGAGTACCATATCAGTGTCTTGTCTGTCTTAGTGTCCATAATAAGTGTAAAGTCAGTTTACCTTCTCTGATGAACCAAATGAGAAGTAAATCCAGAGAGAAATTTACTTTTTCCATCACTTTTGTAGATAAAACCTCTGTCTGTATAGATAAGAGAACATAATAGTCTATCTTTGTTTCATTAAGTTTAGGCTAAACTTTAATAAACTATCAGTTATGCGATTGACAATTTTACTTCCTGAAAAAAAAAAGTTTTCTTGGTGAGTTAAAGGGAGGGGTAGAGAGATAGACAAAGAGAGTGAGAGAAAGAGCGAGAGAGAGAGAGAGACAGATTGGAAATGCTACCCTATTTATTATTGTAGTTTTTATTTATTCTGCACTTTCCCAGAAACCAACAGAAGTGAGGAGATCAATAGATAAATAGAGTTCTCAGCTCGTACTTCTGGCCATCATGACCACTTATGAATGTGTTTGTGTATCACGAAGGCAACTTAAAAAGTTCTCGCCACATGAACATGATCCAGTCTATGTTGCACAGATTTTTTCAGATGGCACAACAACATGTGGAACCATGTGTAGAGACACCCCTCTCCCTCTCTCTCTCTCTCACACACACACACACACACACACACACACACCATTATCACCAACAACTTTCAGGGAAAATAATGTGTGTATGATTCCACACATGTACATATATTTGATATCCTCAGCTGTACACTGCAATGATGTCACCGAGTAAAAGCAGAAGTGGCCGTTTCTTTCCACAGAAAGACAGCGTTTTTTTTTTTTCAATCTTTTTTTCTCTGCTTTCTGTGACATGCAGTTGACCATAATGACTTATAGTCACTGAGGGGCAGAGGAATGTGATGATGTAAATAAAATATTGATGATTTATACTGAAAGACTACAAAATGATAAAGGCCATGACAGAACTGGGATTTCATTGAAATCATGGAATATGTTATTTATTTAAATAAAACATGAGGGTTTTTGTTTAAAATGTAAAACAAAAATGAGTAAAAAATAATCATACCTGTTATAAAAAAAAAAATATTATTTATAATAAAATCTATAATACTAATGTATACATCCATCCGTACATCCATATCCAAACCCTCACCCTCTCTCATATACCCAGCCAAACCCTCACCCTCTCCCAAAACCATTCAGGAAGACTCATTTTATAGTATAGTATATATACTCTTTTGATCCCGTGAGTGATATTTGGTCTCTGCATTTATCCCAATCCATGAATTAGTGAAACACACTCAGCACACAGTGAAAACACAATGAATGAGTTGAAGCACACAGTAATCCCAGCGCAGTGAGCTGCCTGCAACAACAGCAGCGCTCAGGGAGCAGTGAGGGGTTAGGTGCCTTGCTTAATGGCACTTCAGCCGTGCCTCCTGGTCAGGGTTCGAACCGGCAACCCTCCGGTTACTAGTCCAAAGCGCTAACCAGTAGGCCACAGCTGCCCCAACTGTGTATATGTATCAATTATGTTACAAACACAATATATTGTTGATATGTGTAATATATGTTTGTCTATTTCATAAGTTATGTTTTATCACACACACACACACACACACATACACTTAATTATTTTCATGTACACATGCAGGCTATAATATGTATGCCAATATGAGTAAAGTCATCATGTGTTATTGTATGTATATCCTGACCTGTGGTATAAATGTATGTATACAATAGTCTTAAGAGTAGTGCCACCCATTCTCCAACTATCCCAGGATGTTGTGCAGGTCTCAAAAGACATATTTAATTTCCGTCCTTTGCAGAAGTTTTTTAATGTTCAATTGATTGATTGGTCCATGAGTTAATACAGTGATATTGCATCTAATGTTGGCATTGTCCTCTGGATAAACAACAGTTGTGCCTCTTGCATAGTTAGCTGTACATTTCATAGACAAGTGTGGATGTCTGTAGACGTGTCATTCCGGGCACTAGGTGGCGCAAGTGGACATGAGGAAATAAAAGTTAGAAATAAAAAGCTGAATGGTGCATCTGTCCCATAACAGGAAGACAAATAGCAGAGCCTATGTCCTACTTCCATAACAAAAAAATATATGACGAAACATGAACACCAAATGTGAATGTCACATCTGTCCGATGTGTTCCATTGTACACTCCTGGTGGCAGTGATGGGTCTAGAAATTGACTGCTGCGTACACCACCTCCTGCTGCTGCAGCTGGACTGTGGAGTACAGGGGCACCTGCTGGTCTCTGGAACTCTTGAACTGAACGCTGGCGTACTGGGCATCATCTGGATCACCTGAATCTACCCTCTGGGCATCATAATTGTCATCAGCAGAACCCTGCAGGGGAGCAAGGTTTTTATTTCAGTAATGCAATGCATGATGGGTAATCCACATCAGCACAGATGTTCAGTAGAGACCATACAACATCATGAACATATGATAATGGTGCACCTGGCAATGTACAAATGGACAACAACTGCGTGCATGGTTTTAAAAAAGTGGAACCTCCCAGCTAGTGAAAAGGGCAAAAGTGTTCCCTTTAGTACAATTTATTTGTGTTCCCAAAGGTAGTGGTGGTGATTGTGTATTGTGTAATCACCTGATGACGCACCTGTGTGTTTCTGTCTCTGGTCCTTGAGTCCCTAGTTGAGCTGAGCATTTTCTTCTCCCTCCTTTGAGAAAATAATATAAACACACAGGCAACATAAAATATAATATACTATTTATCAGAGCTGTACCAGGTTTGTAGAACAGGGAGTTTGTTTGATCACTCACCTGGTCATCACAACAGCAAGGGCCACTATGAGGGCAATAGTGAGGAGAACAGCCCCTCCTGCAATCAGAGCTACATGCTGCCTCCCTGAACCTGATTCATAAGCACACACACACACACACACACACACACACACACACACACACACACACACACACACACACACACACACATTATGAAGCCATGGGCATTACAATATAAATGACCTTTAAAAACATTAACACATACTACATTAATTATGAGATTAATGTATAACACAATTTGGCAGCAAAAATACGTGCATTGAGAACTTGTGACAAACTAGCAGGGCAATCAAATAAATATGTACCTGCCAAAGAGACATCAACTGCAGAGGAATTATGAGAGGATATTCTGTTTTTAGCCTCACAGTGGTAAAGTCCAGCAGAGGTGGTGTCCAGTGTGAAGGTGATGGTCTCCCCTGAGCCTGCTTCAGTAGTTTCATCTCCAGTCTGCCTGTACCATCTGTAATTCTCCACTGGTGGGTTGGCATCACTGCTGCAGGTTAGAGTCACTGAAGTGCCCTCATGTTTATCACCAGCAGGACTGACAGAAACTGAGTTGTTCTTTGGAGTGTCTTCAAGAGTTATATTTCACATAAGAATTCACAATGACATGTTGTCAGTTATTAACCATTCAAGGTATGTAACATAATTCTTTGTTCCAATAAGCACTACTTGGTCCAAGCATGTTCCATGTTTACTCACACAAGACATTAAGCTTCACTGGTGGAGATGGATGATCCTCTCTGCCTTGTAATGCACAGGAATAGTTACCCTCATCCTCAGTGCTGATGTTGTGGAGTATCAGCTCTTTTTTGCTTGTTTGTGAATCAGGTAAAATATCCCCATTCTTTTTCCATATTATCTTGGAGTTTTGTTCTAAAATGCAGTGGCTATTACAGCTGAGTTTTACTACATGTCCCTCAGTTGCTGCTCCGGCAACCTGGACAGCAAGGTCTACAATGTCATATAAGAAATTGTATTAAGGAATTTGACTAAAAAATCACCTTAAAATCAATTAAAAATTACTCCATAACAGTTGTACCCCTATTGCCCTGTTTACCTTTGACAGTGAGATTGACACGACGTGATAGCTTGTTCCATGCGTTTATTTCAATCCTGACATGATACTGAGCTGTATCTGTGACACTCACATCACTCAGAGTCAGTGTGCAGTTTCTCTCCTTATCTGAACTGTACTGCACCCGACCTGCATACTGTGGGAGATCTAAGAGATCACGAGTTGGCGATTTCGGTATGGCATTGAGCACCCAGTAGACTTTATTGACTGTGAGATTAGAGGGATGAGTGAAAGAGCAGGGTATGACCACTGATGATCCAGCCACAGCACAGACACTGCTTTGACTCATAGTCACCCACCATCTCTCGGCAGAAACACCTGAAATTCAAACCACACATTATATAACCTCTTTCACAAAGCTACAATATAAGTAAATAAGGGCTGTCACCGCTAACGCGTAACATGTATTTTTTTTTAATCACATGCCGCCAAAGATTTTTAATTTTATACCTTCATTCAATTTTGTTCTGTTATCAACGATTCTTTGAACTGTTTCGATTGAACTGTTCAATGCCTCACTAAAGGGAAGAGGAGAGATAGACTTCTCTGCTTAGTCTGTCTGCCTCTTTACCCTCTCCATGTTTGAGTACTGACTGCCCACTACTGCTTTACTACTGTTTTAATACTGTTTTACTAATGTCCACAGCCTAATGTTTTCACTACTGTTTTACTGCTACACTGTTTTTCATGCTATATTTGCACACATGATCAATGGCTGCGGTCAGGCTTCTGCTACAATACTGAATGAATGAATGGCTATAAACCTATTACCTCAACCTGTTCTTGCACTGACATAGTTTTTTATATTACCTTGTCTACATTATACTTTAATCTCCTATTTGTCCATATTATTTATGCTGGTCTCTAGACCTTATTCTTGCACTGTTGGACTAATGTTGGACTACTTTTTGCACCTTCACCATGACACTCACTCTCTTGAGCACCTTGCCATGCACACATAACTAAAGGACTATGGTTGGACTACTTTTTGCACCTTCACCATGACACTCACTCTCTTGAGCACCTTGCCATGCACACATAACTAAAGGACTATGGTTGGACTACTTTTTGCACCTTCACCATGACACTCACTCTCTTGAGCACCTTACCAGTTCCGGCTCTGTCACTACAAGCGTCTTATGCTTGATCAACCTCAAGCACATTGGACTTTTTAAATTGAATTTATATAGTGTATTTAGTATTTAGTTTTGTTAGTTTTCCTATCTGTTTTATCTTCTACTGTCTTTATTGTACAGTGGATTTTAGTTATATGTTTATACTTATGTTTACCATTTCTGCTATAAGTGCATGTCTGATGTCTGTATGCTACTGAGACCCTTGAATTTCCCCTTGGGGATCAATAAAGTATCTATCTATCTATCTATCTATCTATCTATCTATCTATCTATCTATCTATCTATCTATCTATCTATCCATCTATCAATTCTCTTTGGCTGCTACTATTTTGACCATTTGATGCACCGTTTCTTGTCCACATTCACTTAGGCGTCTGCCATCCTCCTGTAGTCATTAAGATAATAAACACCAAAGCAGTTCTAAACTCCCAGTCGGCTGAATGGGCGTTTTAAAAACCTCCCTGACGGCTCAGTCGACATGGAATTAAAATATCACCGAAACACCTACATTTTAAGCTACAATGTACGACATCGGTCGGCAACAGGTGGCCAAAGCTGGTCCACCACCAAAATGATTTGGCCCAGCCAAATTATTCTATTTTACAATATCGATTTACAAATACCCAATTCCCCTATTTGTGCCTCTGTTTGGAGCAAATAAGCCACTTTGAAGGTGGCTTTTCAAACAGCGTCAGTGTTGTTGCATGCCAGATACACAGGCTTTGCATTTGTGAAACAGGGTAAGATGAACACAACATTTTCTTTCCATTCCTCTTGATAAGGCCCAGCTATTTTTCTTCCAGCTAACTCCTGTAGTTCGCTTCTTACTCTGCATGTTGCTAATATTTCTTGTAGGCAAACAATACACATCGTAATATTGTCAGGAGATACCGCTGTCACGCTATCTGGAGAAATATTCTTTGGTCACTGCTATTTGGCAGCCGTGGCCCACTGGTTAGCACTCTGGACTTGTAACCGGAGGGTTGCCGGTTCGAGCCCCGACCAGTGGGCTGCGGCTGAAGTGCTCTTGAGCAAGGCACCTAACCTCTCACTGCTCCCCGAGCGCCGCCATTGTAGCAGGCAGCTCACTGCACCGGGATTAGTGTGTGCTTCACCTCACTGTGTGTTCACTGTGTGCTGTTTGTGTTTCACTAATTCACTGATTGGGTTAAATGCAGAGACCAAATTTCCCTCACGGGATCAAAAAAAGTATATATACTTATACTTATTTACCGATTTGCGGCTCTCATTGACTTCCATTGAACGCATGTAAACGAAACATCAATTATGTACTAACGCCACTGACTTATGCCAGCAACCATTTCACTTTGATAACAAACTACATTTTCTTACAACATATACACAGCAAAAATTACAGAATTTGGATCAAGCAACGTGGAGAAATCTCAGGAGGAAGAAAATTGCCATTTGGGGAGTGCTTTCCCCTTGTCCATGTGTCACGTATAACAGGTTACCTTGGCGGCCTTTATCCCTTACTGGTCAGAGTAATTACATTCAAAAACATACCTTCATTACATCACAATTTATAAAGGAACGACGTTTAAAAAGAAAAACACAATATATCAGAGGGATTACACAAATAATTAGTGAGAAAAACAAGATTTCTACCATAATTTCCTGTTAAATTAAATATTTCTTGGCGTTATTGTGCTGCACGGCCACCTGATGATGCCATTTCACTGCTTGCTTTTACATCCAAAAAAAGGCCCGACGTGCAGTGAAATGCCACCCTCTAGTGGCCTGAAATATGTGATGTAGCTCATTATATTTATTAGAAAAGAAGTAACCGTCGAATAATCTTGTACTTCTTTGTCAATTATTTGTGTAATCCATCTGATATATTGTGTTTTTCTTTTTAAACTTTGTTGCTTTATAAATTGTGGAGTATCATTAAAGGGGTACTTGGCAACTATTTCAACGTAATAAACCAGTTTAGAAATCATTTGGATGGTTAAATGACCTATTCCGGTGAAAATGGTGATTTCCCCGCTGCGCCTAGCATGCTCAGGCGGAAAACCAACCTTGCAACATTGAGACTACCGTCCCGGAAAGAGAAGTGAGAAACAAGAAACTAATTTTAAATCGTGTTTCTTACCTTGTAACATCCACATAGTTCTGCCAAACTTATGCTAACCGTTCGCTAGCTTGTAAACAAATCCATGTGCTTTATCGTTACCTTTTCCCACAGTTTGAAATAGCATAATGCACAATTTCTCCAGCAGAGGGGGAAATCCTGCCAAGTTTCTCTTTAAGGTATGTTTTGGAATGTAATTACTCTGACATTCGACATTAAACGACCACAAATCTAGGCAATGGGCACAGTTTTAGGGGCTGACACTTTGCATAAAATTTCTCCAGCTTCCCTCGCGGGATCACGCGACTTTATTTTGTATTTTTCCAGTGACACTGCAACGACGCTGCAACAACCCAAACAACCGGCAGATGTCTCTTGTGAGCAGGGTGTCTCGTAAAAAGAAATGGAGCCTGGAAAACCCACACAGACTTCACTACAGACTTTAGGAGACTGTTAGAAATCATTTTATAGCCAGAAATATGCCTGCCCTGCCCTAATAAAGAAATATTTGGTTAACTGCGAGTGAATCCCTTTGCAGCCATAGAAGAAACGCAGGACAAATTAAACATTCCGGGTTTTTCTGAGTGCAGCGATGATAGACAGACATCATTTGGACAAAATATAGAGCATATTAACCTCCGTTGCTCAGCCAAATGCCTTACTGTTACGTCCTGGTATCACGGAGTTACAAGCGATAAACGATTTTTGATGGTCACAAGTTTACTTCATTAGCGGTTTATTTTTTTTATTATTAAAGAGTGTTTTTCATTTAAAGGTTTGACTTCGTGCTTATTCAGTAGAGCATTTAGTGCTCTCCCCAATCCCAGACGTTCACATTGCATGTTTGTTTGTAATGGAAGTAAGCAGCGTTAGTTTAACAACATTGACGTTTTGTTGACATATTTTGAATGGAAGTCACTGGGAGCCGGAAATCGGTAGTGATAAGGTAAAGATTATTTGTCTGGATAGCGAGACGGCGGTTCAGGAAATGGGTCAACCAGTGGTGTAGTCTACGTAATACGCAGGACAATGCAGTATACCCACTTAAAAAGCATCACCATCTCAGTATACCCTCTTAAAATAGGCAAGGATACATATTTTAACATTTTGGGTTGATCACAGTATACTCCCTTCAGCTAACTGGTACATCACAGTATACCCACTACAGCTAACTACTACATCACTGGGGTCAACAATATAAGAGTAAAAGTAAAAGATAGACAAAGTTATTGTACCTAATAGTAGTGCCCACATTTACTATTCACAATATTGAAAGGGGAGATAAAACAGAGTTCATCAAGAGAAATGAATCACTCAAGTATACCATCAATGGACCCATAGGCTACATGGTTTCTTTTTCTCACAAGTTATTTGTATTAATTCTCCGGTTGGCTGGTTGATGCGTGTGTGGATTAATAGACCATCCACCGGAGCTGCATTTAATAGTAGCCTATACTCTGGCCCACCAACTATTGGCTAAGAAAAATACTTGCCGACTCCTGATCTATCCTACGAGTTAACAAACAAAAGTGACCCCACTGACAGCATGCAGTCCGTTTAGCTAATGTCCTTTGCTGCTTCTGTGGTTTAGCCGAGCTGGTCACATTTTACCCACAACTTCACTCTCTTTTCCAGAGCCTATCAGGGAGGGTTTTATTTCACTAATCGTTAATATCAGTGTTATTTAAACATTATGGGTAAGACAAGGGTAGAGATCATTATCATTTAAATTATCTCTTAATTTAGTAAAATCTCTGTATGTCCCTTATCTCCCATACATTTTGACAATAGCAATATATCTTGTAATATAGATATACTGATCTACAGTATATACAGTATGTGAGCTTTGATTGTATGCCACAGTCATTCCATTGTCTGCATCATATCCATTAATATCACTCAAACTTTGTTAGACTCTGGTCTAACACAATCTGCCATCTGCATCATCATACAAAACGTCTCTCACATCTCTAATGTATTCACTGCTTTTTCTGGGTTCTCGTATCAGTCATGGAACATGTGATGTGAGATTAAGTAAAATCTCTGTATGTCTCTTATCCCATTTCCATCAACAATGCTGTGACCTGAAGACTGTAGTTTGAGTTGCACAGACAGCTTGATTTTGTTACTGCGAACAGGAAGAGTGCTGACCACGTTTCTTTTTTTATTTTCCGTCGTTAGTCTTTCTGAACAAGACAGAGGATGTGGCAGTTTTGAGTCACATCATATGAACAGCTTGTGAGCAGCATCACATAGACTGACACATAACATGTGGACATATATGGGTCTCACTGAAATTTAAGTGAATGTTTGTCTGCAAAGGCCTATAAACAGGCCCCTTGTTGTAATAGCCCATCTAAGTGCTGATGTGTGTTCCCCTAACAGCAGTAGTCTGGCTAATGTCCTTTGCTGCTTCTGTGGTTTAGCCGAGCTGGTCACACCATAGACAAGTCTATGGGTCACACCTTACCCACAGCTGCCCACGCTGCAGACACTGCACACGTGCTCTGTTTTGCAGCTGGGTTGGTCTGGAAGGGCAAGAGGCTACCAGGAAGGGCTTTCTTCCTGGATTGTTAGTGTTTGTGTACTTAAACATTATGGGCAAAGGAGGTGTGGGGATCATCTTTTATTCTAGGAAGAACTCTTTTAGTCTTAATCCCTTTCTTACTAGATAGATAGATAGATAGATAGATAGATAGATAGATAGATAGATAGATAGACAGAGAGATACTTTATTGATCCCCAAAGGGAAATGACTCTTGCTCTACATTTAGGCAATATATCTTGTAATATTTCAACTACTATTTTCTCATTCCTACTTTGGAGGTGGGGAATTTTCAAGTCCCAACTGACCCCATCACCCCAGCAAAATGGGAACGTTAAAATATTAGTTTCGTATTTTGGTTCCACGTTACATTTCCTGTCTTGGTTCACTGGATCTGATGTTTTCTTTTTCCCACTGAAGCCACCCCACACGTTGAGAATTGTCTTGAATTTCCCCTGGGGATCAATAAAGTATCTATCTATCTATCTATCTATCAATCTATCTATCTGAGAACCACTGTACTATTCACACTGAACTACATTGTTTCATTGAGCTGTGATTATTACATCACATTTATTCCACTTTCTGCATTTATTTCACTCAAACTGTTAGACTCTGGTGTCTGTATATCACTAAACCATGAGATGTACAAAGGTGCAGAAATGACACTCTATTATCTGTATCAGCATACAAAATATCTCTCATAACTCTGTTGTATTCACTGCATTCTCTCATATTAGCCATGGAACATGTGTACTTACCCAGGGTTCTGGACAGGATGAGAAGAACAGACAGAGACCAACAAGGCGCCATTTCCACCATCACAGACACAGTGCCCTGCAGACTGTAGCTTGAGTTCTAATGATGTCTTGTGTTTGCTACTGAGAACAGGAAGAGTGCTCACTCCAGTTTTTTTTCTCCTGTGGTCAGTCTTTAAAGAGTGTGTGTGCTTTTCAGAGCTGCTCTTCAGTGCAATTGTCAGTCACAGGTGAGTTTTGTCCTGATTCAACGTTATAAATATATTGTCTGTTCACAACTATTGACAAGACATGACAACCTGCATATCCAGAATCTCACTTCTCACTAAACTCCACTTCTCCTCTCTTAGGCCTAACCGTTTCGATCCCCACACCTGTGATGAAAGGTCGTCAGGTGAAGCTGAGCTGCAATAATGACTGTGGATTGGATAGCAAACCCACAGGGATATGGAGAAAGAATGGAGAAGATTTACCTGGTGAACAAACAGGCAACTCTGAGCTTCTCCTCCAGAGAGTCAGTACTGAAGATGAGGGAGATTATTCCTGTGCTCTAAAAGGCCATAAGGGACATCCATCTAAACCAGTGAAGCTCAATGTCATATGTGAGTATTACTTGTTAGTAGTCATAGAACTGCTTACAGCTTACAAGTGTGTATTTGTGTAAACACAAAATGATATTGTTCATTTGGTGCTTTTATTTTTCATTCATTGATTTATTATACTATTATACTAATCCCGTTTCTCCAGTCCCTCCAACAAGCACCTCAGTGTCTGTCAGTCCTGATGTGAATGTAACCAAGGGCGCTTCAGTGACTCTGACCTGCAGCAGTGATGCCAACCCACCAGTGGAGAGCTACACCTGGTTTAAGGTGAATGAGTCCACTCCAGTAGGATCAGGACAGCAGTACAGCATCACTAACATCAGCTCTGAGGATGGAGGACAGTACTACTGTGTGGCCAGGAATAAATATGGAGCTGAGACCTCAACTGCTGTGTCCATTAGAGTTACAGGTGGGTATGCTATTCTGTCTCTCTTAAACACTTGTCTTTTTGTTTGTTTGTGTGTTTTAGCGTCTTCTTGCATGTGTGTGTGTGTGTGTGTGTGTGTGTGTGTGTGTGTGTGTGTGTGTGTGTGTGTGTGTGTGTCTGTCCATGTGCTTGTGCTTATTGTGCTTGTACCTTTCAAAATTCTTTCCCTGATCCCTTTTGTGTCCCTCACAGGAGCCCATAGTCCTGTGCTGTATGTGGTAGCAGGAGTCTCAGTCTGTGGAGCTGCAGGTCTGATCTGTGTGCTGGTCTGGATCAGGTCAGTACTGATCTTCTCTGCTACAGTCACTTTCACATTGACATTTGATTCATTAATATGAGTCATCACATATTAACAGGCGCCAAAGGACGAATGCTGGTGGAACCAGGAAGAAGGTGAGTTGTTTTTTTGGTTATCAGTGTATAAATGATATGCATTGTTTTCCCAATCTAAATTATTAGGTGCAGTATTTCATGCCACACAGGGTTCCAGAGACCAAATACAAAGAAAAGGGGAAAATAAGGAGGGTTAGCATGCTAAATGATGTCATGACTCTAATCCTCTCATCAGGATGGAGATGATGTTCAGTTTCCCAACGCTGACATCCAGAGAACCAGCCGCAGCAGAGCTGCTGGTCCCCCCAGTGCTGAGTCTGCAGGAGCCCCAGAGGAGGACGTCCAGTATGCCCGTGTCCTACCCAAGTGTTCCAGAGAGTCTGCAGGAGCCCCAGAGGAGGATGTCCAGTACTCCAATGTCCAGCCCAAACGCTCCAGACAGACGGCAGGAGGAGCAGCAGAGGATGACGGTCTGTATGCCTGTGTCCTGCCCAAGTGTTTCAGAGAGTCTGCAGGAGCCCAGGAGGACGACGTCCAGTACGCCAGTGTCCAGATCAAAAAGGCCAGAGCAGCACAGGGGTAAGATGTGACATTCAAAGACCAGAAACCTCTCAATTTAGTAATTTTTTTTATTTTTTTGTCGTTAGCATATTGAGGGCGAGCTGAGCTCTCTGTCATTGATGTCACCCTGCAGTTCTCCCAACCAACCAGAGGGGGAGTGTCGTGGGAAAATCGTCCTTGATGTCTCCCTGCAGTTCTCCTAACAAACCAGAGGGGGAGCTCTCTGTGATCTACAGCAGTGTTGGAGCAAGACCCAACTAGTCTTGGGGAACAGTAGAACAGGAATAATCATTCAAGAAGTCCATCTTTATTAGAGATTATAACAAAGTGTCTTTTTTTTTCTGATAAGCTGTCCTTAGGAGAATGTTTATATAATCAAGCTTATTTCTGTACACATCAAGTTATATTCTAACTGCATTTCAGTCGTTTCCAATTTCCTTGCTTTCCTTTGAATGCCGCTTGTGTACTATTCCATGTTCTTCTCTTTCTCTCTCCCTTTTATCATCATCTAACTACATGAACACAGACACCTCTGAAAACTCCCTGGCATGTAGAGACCGTCTAGAGGGGGAATCTTTTAAAATAAGATTTTAAGCTGGTTGCCGGTGCAAATGAGACACATGACAGGGGACCCCTTGTGGCCATAGAACTATAAAGCTGTTCAAGCTTTTCATTACTGATATTTTACTGATTTTATCAGTACATTTGAATTCAGGAGTTGACACTGTTGTACTCCTGAGCCAGTTCTATTGTTTCTTAATGTAAGCCATTCTGCATGAGAGAGTTGTACACTTCTTGTTTTTAGTATTGTGATTTTTATACAGATATTAGATATTACTTTGCTCATTTCCCATGCAAAAGTATTTCCCACTATTTTGTAAATAAAACTGTTTACTGTTTTCAACTGTTACAATCAACTGTTTTGGTTTTTGGTCGAGGTGTCAATGTAACACTGCATGGGTGCTATACAGAGGTAAAATAAGCTCTGTGCACGAAAGGCTCTCTGTGCGTTTGTTTGTGTCCGGTGCAGCCAGGTGTTTCTGAACCTGCTGCTATTGTTAATGCAATTAGTGTCTACACGGACCCGTTTGGGTGAGTAGTGAATCAGCACTTAACGATAAAGAAGTATGTATGTATGCTTGTGTTAAAATTGTTATTATTGAGCAAATAAAATATTCAGTGTCTGAGTGACGATGTAAGAAGCAGAATACAACAGACCATGCTGTTACAACACAGTTAACGCTCCATCAGAAATACATGAGCGTACAGAAAGAACCTTTTGTGCACCTAGTCTATTCATGCAAACAGACAGAGATAGAGCAGGAATTTTAGAGTAAGTAGATAATAATAGACCTAAGTTCGCCTGCAAAAAAGCTGACATCTTTGAGATCCGGTATCTGGTGATTTTTCCTATGGGAAAATAACAAGGGGATTTTGAATTATGGCACCTCAACATATGAACTCATCAACATATGAATAACTTTAATTTTAGACATTTTTCTGAAGCATGTATCATCCAATATCAGGAGGGACTTGTCAAGGACAGCAAAGAACAGGCATGTGCCATGGAGTGCATGTGAGTGTGTGTGTGTGTGTGTGTGTGTGTATGTATTTGCCTTTTTTTGTGTGTGCACACAAGTAGATATTTTTACATATAATTATGAATATACAGTATATATATATATATATATATATATATATATATATATATATATATATATATATATGTATATATATATTCATAAGGCATCCTTCATACACCTCCCAGAGATTCATAAAGGTTCTGTTCTATGTTACTGTCCTCCGAAGTACACACAAAGAAGAGGTGCTAAAAAAAACAGTGTCATCGCTGTTAGTTCCTGTATATCAGTCCACCACAAGGGTTGCTCTCTACTAAAGTGCAGAGCTGCTTGGGCTCATTTAAATTTTAGACATGTTTCTGAAGCATGTATCATCCCATATCAGGGGGGAATCAATCACTTGTACTTTTACACATTGAGAGAGAAAGAGAGAGAGAGAGAGAGAGAGAGAGAGAGAGAGAGAGAGAAGAGAGAGAGAGAGATTGACTACATGTATGTGTCCACTCTGTATAGTGATCATCCCATATCAGGGGGAAAGCACTTGTACTTTTACACAATGTGATTTTTCCTATGGGACAATAACAAGGGGATTTTGAATTATGGTACCTCAACATATGAACTCATCAACATATGAATAATTTTAATTTTAGACATGTTTCTGAAGCATGTATCATCCCATATCAGGGGGGACTTGTACTTTTACACAATGAGAGAGAGAGAGATAGAGAAATAAAGAAAGATAGAGAGAGAGAGATTGACTACGTGTTCCACTCTGTATGGTGATCAGAGATTCAGAGATACTGTAAGCTGAACATGCTTGTGCAGTAGTGTTACATAAATGCAAAAAAAAAATACAAGCCAAGCAACGCATAAAAATGACCATGAAACATAACGGTCAACAAAAGTCATTAACTTGTCAGGAAGCTTTTTTTTTATCGTACTGTGTCAACTTGTCAACCACTGCACACTTGCTGTTCATTGGCAGCGTTTTGTTTGTCAGTTCAACCTCAAAGTATTCCGTATTGAGTAGAGAACAACTTGTTCTGCACACACGACCAGGACTACGACCCATCTGCAACCTTCTATGGTGAGAATTTGCGGCAAAATGATATTTCACATTTCAACATAATGTCAATGCTAAGGTAAATTACTGTCTCTGAGTCTCATAATCTAAGCAGTAAAACTGCACTGTGTTTATTAACTCTGCTAACAACATAAGGGAAATTATCGTTTGTCAAGACTTAGAGTAAGTTCAGTAAGCCATCTTCCTAATCTACATTTGTGAGCTGCCTTATTAGTAATCTCTTGCATTACTTTTATACACATTCGAGGTGTTAATAGTAATAGTAGCTGTAATAGTAAAATAAACAATGGGTGCCATAATTGCTGATGTTGAAGACTTGAGAAACCAAATCATGGTGTGTCATGAGTCATGATCGGTACATAGTACATCAAATAGGAATTAACATGTAGACATGTTCAGTGACAGGATATATTAAGAGTGTTATTTACATGTGTAGTTTAATTTCCTTGTATGTGTGTATTAGTCATGTCTGAGAAAACAAGCCATTCAGGCTGAAGAAACTGTGGTTGTGGTTGTTCTGTGCCAGCTTTTGCTTTGGTGAAATAGTGTGTGCGTGTCTGTGTACGCGTCTTTGTGTGTGTGTGTGTGTGTGTGTGTGTGTGTGTGTGTGTGTGTGTGTGTGTGGGTGTGTGTGTGTGTGCAGGGCCGTGTTTCTTGGTGTTTTATGCCCCCAACGTTGTCCTCAAGGCAGCGTTAGGCACGGGCTAAGTAAGAGTGCGCGCGTGTGTGTGCAGGGCCGTCGCGTCGTTTCAACTTCGAAAAGCTACGTTCACCCGATGCCAATCACTAATCCCATTTTCAAAATTTAGGAAGGTTCGTTCAATCTTTTTAAGTTATAAGTGCAGTAGCGTAACACATCTTGGAATTACATCTCGAATAGCCTATAGCCTCAGCTCCTGGAAGAGGTCAGTGCACTATGTCCTGGGACATAACCCCCATTGTGACGGCCCTGTGTGTGTGTGTGAGAATGAGAGCCTGTGCGTGTGTGTGTGTGTGTGTGTGTGTGTGTCTGAGAGACTAAAAGAAGGAGAAAGGTTCAGAGGAAAGTACAACACAAAGTCTCTGTCGAGTTGAGTCGGATATTAAGTTATGCTTTGAATCTGCATCAGATAATGAGTTTGCAGTCACACACTCACACTCAAACAGTTATAGCCTGGCACACTGGCTACAACATAGAGGACCAAATGGGCTAGTTTTCTAGGGGTATTTATTTAACAATAAGTACATGAACAAAAGGGAAAATAGGACACCAAAGTAAGAAGGTGTGTTAGCCAGAACACAACTCTCTCCTGAAGTCAAGGGCTGGTGTGTTTTTAAAGGGCTGGCTCCACCCACCCGCAACAGGTCTCACCCGTACAAAATTACAGAGCATGCTACTATGCAACACAAACAAACAAACGGGGAAACAGCACCACCAAAGGGTAGAGAAGGGACATAACACACACACGCACACACACTTTTTATGAAGTTATTTTACAATGAAGTATGTAGCATGAAGTATGCCCGTACACCCCAATTAGAGAGCAAGCTACCAAGTAACACAAACAAATGGCACCACCAAAGGGTAGTGGAGGGACATAACAGACATAATCAGTTATTATGTCAGAGGTTAGCATACAGGTGCCTCTGTTGTACTTTACTGCTATGATGGTCCAGGGTTTCAAAGGTCTTACCTGGCACATCAACAAACAACAACGAGCTGATATTCTACAACGTCAGGATTGAGGATGCAGGCAGCTACTCATGTGTATTAAATCACCAAGTGGAAAGTCCATCTCCTCCAGTGAAGCTTGATGTCCTGTGTGAGTACAAGAGTACATCTGTGAACGACTGACTTTAACAAACAGTTTGTAAAACAAAAGTATTACATTCCTCACCTAACAAAGCAATACATAATGTGGGCAAACCTACATCCATTGTTTGTGTATTCTTATGTCAAATATGTATGTTCTAGATCCTCCAAAGAAAACCTCAGTTTCTGTCAGTCCTGCTGATGAGATACTAGAGGGCACTTCAGTGACTCTGATCTGCAGCAGTGATGCCAACCCACCAGTGGAGAGCTACAGTACACCTGGAACAGGAAGACTGGAGATGAAACTACTGAAGTAGGATCAGCGGAGACAATCACCTTCACTCTGAACTCCACCAATGCTGGACTTTACCACTGTGAGGCCAAAAATAGGATTTCCTCAGAGGATTCCAATGCTCTTAAGGTCTCACTGGCAGGTAAACATTATTAATTCCTCACAACTTTGTCCCAATAGAGATCCTTTATGAGATACTCACCTTCTCCTGCATCTTTGGTCATTTATTTATATTTGGATTTAATATCCATGGAGTTATGCTAGGCTGTTTATCATTATAAATCAGCCTTATAGCATCAGTGTGTCTGATGTGTTTTCATTTCTAAAACGTTTCAATACTCATGATCTCATGCAGGATTGTGTTTGTTTATAATTCAGGCTCAGGATGGCAAGGTATGGCTGCGATAGCAGGAGGAGCTGTTGCTTTCCTCATAGTTCTCATCGTGGTCCTGGCTGTTCTCATGTCCCGGTGAGTAACAAACACATCTGTATTACGAATACTCAGGAAAGCACTGCTCTATTTTTCTAGCCTGATAGAGCTCTGATACGTATGTTCTACCTGAGTGTTTTTGTTTTTGTTTTTAAAGAAGGAAGAAGAATGCGTCCAACTCAACCATCGTCTCTGGCAGCACAGTCAGGAATTCACAGGTGTGAAAATCAGGGGACCCGTGTGTCTGTACTGATTGCTCATGTGGATTATGGTTACCCATCAGTGATTAGAGAAGTGAAACTATTGAAGCAAGTGCAGGATAGAACAACACCTTCACTCTGACCATGACCACTACTGGACCACTGTGAGGCTTAGTATTCCAAGAATTCCCCTGCTCTCAATGTCCAACGTGAACATTAAAGGAATTCACAACAGAGTTGGATAGGATGTTACATGCCTCTCGTCTCTGTGCGTGGAGTAACTCGGTAGCTCACTGAGGTCGGCAGATCCATCTCCCAAAAGTGTCAAAGAACTCCAAAATTGTCCTATTTACATGACACTGGTCGTGGGGTTACTTCTTCCTTGCTTTGCTAGCCAATCAGAAGTGGCATAGTCAAGGAGGATCACATCAATATAAAAGTCCAAATATGACAAGATTGACTGAGCAGAATTATTTGTAGCTTTTGCAATTAGATAATTGTGTTAGTTAATATTGTGATTTGCGACTGACATTGACGGGGATGCATAATGTAATGAGAAGTGTGCTGTGTACTGTGTTCAAGTTCAAGTTCAAGTTCAAGTTCAAGTTGGGTTTATTGTCATATGTATAGTAAGAAGTGTGCTGTGTACTGTGTTCAAGTTCAAGTTGGGTTTATTGTCATATGTATAGTAAGAAGTGTGCTGTGTACTGTGTTCAAGTTCAAGTTCAAGTTGGGTTTATTGTCATATGTATAGTAAGAAGTGTGCTGTGTACTGTGTTCAAGTTCAAGTTCAAGTTCAAGTTTATTGTCATATGTATAGTAAGAAGTGTGCTGTGTACTGTGTTCAAGTTCAAGTTCAAGTTGGGTTTATTGTCATATGTATAGTGAGCCTACAATACAATGAAATGCATTTTGCTCCATCACTCACATGCAGTATAACAGACAAGGAAACATACAACAGACAAAAAAAAACAACAGACATAAAGTGCATAGTGCAAGAAAGTGCATCAGCTATTCAACAATCTGACCGCCTGTGGAAAAAAAAAACTATGTGAAAGGCCATCTTAAAGTGGAAATGAAGCAGTGAGAACTGTGACCATTTTTTGGTTGCTTTTTCATTTTTGAAGATACATGGATTTTCATTAAAAACCCGAAATTCAAGTAGTTTCAGAAGTGGACTGTTGTGTACACCAATTCCTCCTGCTGCAGCTGGACTGTGGAGTCCTGCTGCTTTCTGGAACTCTTGAACTGCACGCTGGCGTACTGGGCATCAGCTGGGTCACCTGAGTCCACCCTCTGGGCATCAGCAGAACCCTGCAGGGAAGCAAGGTTTTTATTTCAGTAATGTAATGCATGATGGGTAATCCATATCAGCACAGATGTTCAGTAGAGACCAATACAGCATCAGCTGAACATATGAGGATGGTGCACTTGGCAGTGTACAAATGGACAACAACTGCGTGCATGGTTTTGAAAGTGGTACCTCCCAGCTAGTGAAAAGGGCAAAAGTGTTCCCTTTAGTACAATTCATTTGTGTTCCCAAAGGTAGTAGTGGTGATTGTGTAATCACCTGATGACGCACCTGTGTGTTTATGTCTCTGGTCCTTGAGTCACTAGTTGAGCTGAGCATGTTCCTCTCCCTCCTTTGAGAAAATAAAATAAACACACAGGCAACATATATAAAATATGATATAAGACAACATATGTGATATACTATGATTTACTGATATGTATCAGAGCTGGATTGTAGAACAGGGAGTTTGTTTGAACACTCACCGAGACATAACAACAGCAAGGACCACTATGAGGGCAATAGTGAGGAGAACAGCCCCTCCTGCAATCAGAGCTACATGCTGCCTCCATGAACCTGGTTCATAAACACACACACACATTATGGAGTCATGGGCAATAGCAGTGCAACTAGCAGTGCAATTAAATAAATATTTACCTGCCAAAGAGACATTAACTGCAGAGGAGTTCTGAGAGGCAATTTGATTTGTAGCCTCACAGTGGTAAGGTCCAGCAGTGGTGGTGTTCAGAGTGAAGGTGATGGTCTCCCCTGAGCCTACTTCAGTAGTTTCATCTCCAGTCTGCCTGTACCAGGTGTAGCTCTTCACAGGTGGGTTGGCAACACTGCTGCAGGTCAGAGTCACTGAAGCGCCCTCAAGTACATCACCAGCAGGACTGACAGAAACTGAGGTGTTCTTTGGAGGGTCTTCAAGAGTTATATTTCACATAAGAATTCACATTTTTCACTAATTAACCATCAATGTAGATAACATAATGGTTTGTTCCAATAAGCAATACATGGTCCAAGCATGTTCCATGTTTACTCACACATGATATTAAGCTTCACTGGAGGAGATGGATGATCCTCGAGGCCTTTTAATGCACAGGAATAGTTGCCCTCATCATCAGTGCTGATGTGGAGTATCAGCTCTTTGTCGCTTGTTTGTGCATCAGAGAAAATGTCCCCATTCTTTCTCCACATTAAATGTCCCAAAATGCAATGCTTGCAGCTCAGTTTTACTTCATGTCCCTCAATTGCTGGTCCAGAAATCTGGACTGCAAGATCTGTAATGTTGTAGAAGAAATCAAGATGAGGAATTCAACATTAGACAACAACTAAACGACTCATTAGAAGATATTGTATTCTACCTGTTGACTTTACCTTTGACAGTGAGGTTGACAGAATGTGATATTGTGTTCCTTGAATTTGTTTCAATCCGGGCATAATATTGAGCTGTATCTGTGACTCTCACATTACTCAGAGTCAGTGTGCAATCAGTTTCCTTATCTCTACTGTACTGCACTCGACCCACATATTGTGGGGTATAGAAAATATCAGGGGGTAGGAGCCCCAATACATAGTTGATCACCCAGTAGACTTTAGTAACAGTTTGACCAGCAGGGGGAGTGAATGAGCATGGCATGACCACTGATGATCCACTCACAGCACAGATACTGTTATGACTCCTAGTCACCTCCCATTCTTGACCAGAAAAACCTGCAATTCAAACCACACATCATAATATAATAAAGGTGTCCTGTAGGAAAAGAGTCAAAACTCAAGTTGCACTCTTGCACTTGCGCTTGCTATACCTTCTGCTCTGAGGATAAAGTGAGTTTATAAGTATAAGTATATATACTCTTTTGATCCCTTGAGGGAAATTTGGTCTCTGCATTTATCCCAATCCGTGAATTAGTGAAACACTCAGCACACAGTAAACACACAGTGAGGTGAAGCACAAACTAATCCCGGCACAGTGAGCTGCCTGCAACAACAGCGGCGCTCAGGGAGCAGTGAGGGGTTAGGTGCCTTGCTCAAGGGCACTTCAGCCGTGCCTACTGGTCGGGGTTCGAACCGGCAACCCTCCGGTTACAAGGCCGAAGCGCTAACCAGTAGGCCACTTTGCTGCCTGCTTTGCAAACAGCTGCCATGTTGTAAAGCAACTATACAGTCTCATGATACAAACAAAAGTTATTGTCCCTAACAGCAGCAGTCTTCCTGTTTTGCTGCTTCGGTGATTTAGCTGAGCAGGTCACTCTTTACCCATGCACTATTTTTTTGTGGCTGGATTTGTCTGCAAGAGCAAGAGACTATCAGGATGGGTTTTCTTTCCAGAATTGTTAAAGAAGCCCTATGCAGGTCTGGTTATTCCTTCACTGTTTCTGGGTTTTCGCCGGATTTGGGCTCGCATTTTTCATGACATAGCTCCCCCTACATTTTCGAGGCGCGATTAGATACTCCGCTTACTCACATCCGGATTTACCCGGTCCGGGTTCAGAAAGTTGCATGTTTGTTTTTTCCGCGGAGAAGCGATAGAGGGAGACGAAGCACAACTTTGTGTTTTTACAACCATCAGAACAACTCTGAACCTGCATAATTAAGGTCATTTTGCTAAAATTATTGCATAGGGCTTCTTTAATATCTTTAATATCATTATGGATAATCAATTAAACTTAGCCATAGACTAAACTCTCCATTTCATTAACTGTCATTTATGCTAATGCCCTGCATGTTCTGCCACGTGGTTCACAGTTCACCCTGAGCTGCACATGCACTCTCTATTTATAGAAAAGCTGCTGGGGGATCTGTGAGGCTGACAGACATTCAGAGCAGAAACACCTGCACCTGCAATTCAAACCACACATCATATAACTACTTCCCTCACACAACTGTAAGTAAAGGTGTCCTGTATGAAAAGCTGTGAACATTTAAACTCAAGCTGCTCACCTGCATCAACATGCTGGGAAGATACAGACTTGGCTGGTCTCACTGAAATTTAAGTGAAAATTGGTAACACTTTATTTTAATGGGCAGATTTACCCCATCCAGCAGGTCTCAGGTCAGCTCTTTGCCTCTGATGAAAATTTAGGCAAATTGGCAAAGTTTTGTAAAAGCACTCAGTATTACAATGTAACAACTATATGTAGGTACCCACAAATACATAATGCAAGTACAATGATAGTACCTGATCGTACATGTTGTTACACAGGTTGTACCACTGTACCTAATTAGGTAGGTACACTGTAGCAGCGACACATTAAAATAAAGTGTTACCTGAAAAGTTGTCTGCAAAGGCCTATAAACAGGCCCCTTGTTGTAATAGCCCATCTCAGGGCTGATGTGTGTTCCCCTAACAGCAGTAGTCTGGCTAATGTCCTTTGCTGCTTCTGTGGTTTAGCCGAGCTGGTCACACCTTACCCACAGCTGCCCACGCTGCAGACGCTGCACACGCGCTCTGTTTTGCAGCTGGGTTGGTCTGGAAGGGCAAGAGGCTACCAGGAAGGGCTTTCTTCCTGGATCGTTAGTGTTTGTGTTACTTTAACATTATGGGCAAAGGAGGCGTGGGGATCATCTTTTATTCTAGGAAGAACTCTTTTAGTCTTAATCCCTTCCTTGCTAGATAGATAGATAGATAGATAGATAGATAGATACTTTATTGATCCCCAAGTGGAAATTCAAGACTCTTGCTCTACATTTAGGCAATATATCTTGTAAAATTCCAGTGGTTCACAAACTATTTTTTTCATTCCCCCTTTGGAGGTGGGGAATTTCCAAGCCCCAACTGACCCCATCACCCCGGCAAAATGGGAACGTTAAAATATTAGTTTCGCATTTTGGTTCCACGTTACATTTCCTGTCTCGGTCCACTGGATCTGATGTTATTTTAATTCATATGTCGCTCTGTTTAGGACTCCTACTTTTGTGTGTGGCTATTTTAATAAACTTCCTTGTCAAAAAAGGCATTATGAAGATAGAGATAAAAACAAAACCAATGTCCTCCTGTTCATTCCCATCCCACAGTGGGACTCAGCCCACACGTTGAGAACCACTGTACTATTCACACTGAACTACATTGTTTCATTGAGCTGTGATTATTACATCACATTTATTCCTCTTTCTGCATCAAATGATTATTTCACTCAAACTGTTAGACTCTGGTCTCTGTATATCACTAAACCATGAGATGTACAAAGATGCAGAAATTACACTCTATTATCTATATCAGCATATAAAACATCTCTCATATCTCTATTGTATTCACTGCATTCTCTCGTATTAGCCATGGAACATGTGTACTTACCCAGGGTTCTGGACAGGATGAGAAGAACAGACAGAGACCAACAAGGCGCCATTTCCACCATCACAGACACAGTGCCCTGCAGACTGTAGCTTGAGTTCTAATGATGTCTTGTGTTTGTTACTGAGAACAGGAAGAGTGCTCATGCCAGTTTTTTTTCTCCTGTGGTCAGTCTTTCTGATCACAACATACGTAAAGTGTGTGTGTGTGTGTGTGAGTGTGTGCTTCTGTGTGAGTGTGTGTGTGTGTGTGTGTGTGTGTGTGTGTCTGTGTGTGTGTCTCTGTGTGTGTTTTTGCATGCACATCAGTTTGTGTTTGTCAGTCTGTGTGTGTGTGTGCTTGCACATCAGTGTTTGTCAGTGTGTTATTGTGTGTGTGTGTGTGTGGGCCCTCCCCTGCAGTCCCCTGCCTGATGAACCCATGTTGTATTTCAGGTGCAATCACCATTAACCACCAGTAGGGGGTGTTATCACACTGTTAGATACTACACAGAAAGATCCATAATTGGACAGTGAAACCTTTTTTGAACATTTGCCTTCACACAACAGCAATGTATCTGAAGCAAAGCAATCCAAATGTGCTTGGTTAGTTATCACATTAAGCATTTTGGAATTACAGCCATTTTTACACATTTTACAACATGTACTTCTATGAGTAAAATTATCATGTCTTACAGTTATCCATTTACACTATGGAATTCTGATTCTGTAGTGTAAATGGTGAGTAATGCCTTAATAATAGTGCTACGCCCTCTCCGTGTCCTCTTTTCTCCAGTGGTTGCATCACCCAAGCATAGTTAACTGTACATCCTATATTCGCCTCATTCACGCCATGGCCATTGTAAACCGAAACGAGGCTACATGGTACACAAACCACAGGAATGTTGTGTTTTCTAGGTGGCGAAAATGCATTAATGATATAGTCAGTGTACCCTGTAGCTTCATTTTGCTTTACACAATGTCGGGCGGCCGTGTGAATAAAGCGATTAGACAAGAAAAGTTGGATTGATGATTTTGCCTGCAGACTTTTGTCATTCCAGCCTCCATGTGGTGCCAGTGGACATGAGAAAATAAAAGTCAGAAATAAAAACTAAAGAGTTGTTGCGTTTTGTGTCCACTCTGGTGTCTACGGGGCTCCCGTAACACTGTAGAGATCGCTACTCCTGTAGGTGTGGGTGCGCTCGTCTTCGGACTGTGAGGATTTCACAGGGTGAAAGAGGAGGTATGCGTTTTGTGACTACTCTGGTGTCTAAAGGGATTCCCCTTAACACAATTGAGATCGCTACTCCTGTGTGTAATTGTCTTCGGACTGTGATAATATCACAGGGTAAAAGAGGAAGTATCTTTCAGTGTATGTGTCTCATGCGAGGGTCCCTTTTCAACGGGTTTAGGATGTACGATAGGTTGAGAGGTTTTCTCTATCTGAATCAAATTCCCTAATTTGGGGTTTGGGGGCTAAGGAAGGTGGACTACTTCAGAGTCACTTTCTATCTCTTAGTCGCTGTTCCCTATTCCCTTGGTTCGTACTTCAAAATGTTCAACTTCACTAAAAGAGGAAGAAATTCAGAGCTGTATTTGCAAGAGTTGTTTGTCATCAAAATCTGAGAGAGGTCAGAAACTCACTACGGACTTTCGTCTGGCCGTCCAGATTTGAGAGAAAATCAACTACCCTATTATTTGGGGATTCTTGTCAAAATTAAATTAAAGCTCCTTTTTATGACAATTCTTGTAACATATAAGCACTTCAATTGACCACAACGGATCTATAACCATTTAAGTCATATCTCTAAATACACATGTATTTATCAGACAGATTTCCGTATCCTCGCTTGGGTGTCTGATGTGCGTTTAGACAACAACGGGTCCTAGACCTTAGTTTCAGAAACAATTTTTGACAACAAATAAATTTGCTAACAAAGCCTATTTGGTTTTTTGTCTGCCCTGGAGCATAGGACTTCCCTTCCTAAATGCCTGGCTGAGTTTACTACTCCTGTGTGTGTCAGTGCGTGCGCAGTATATTTTTGCCCATATACAGTGTCTTAGAAAGTAGCCCTCAAACGGACGCTTACTCACGGAGCGAAGGTTTTTGGGGCAGAGCCCCTGTTGCAAAGCGTCCGGGGTTCTCAGCAACACAGGAGAGGCAGAAAAATACGAGAAAACGCTAGACGGTCTTTTTACAAGCCCCTAACCAAAGGTTAGGATTTTGACTTTTATTAAATACAAATAAAAAATACAAAGAAAGAAAAATGCGTTCAAGTCTCTGCGGCTCGACCCGAAGAAAAATGAAAAAGAAGAAAAAAGAACCCTGAACAAGGGGCTGTTCTCTTTTTAGACCCCTCTCGGTCAGGCAGAACATGTCCAAGTTTGGTATTATGTCTTGCCATGAAATATTGGTTCTGCTTTTTCTTTTTTTTTTGCTTAGTTGCCAGTCAGCTTTTTGTTTTGCTGACAAACAGTTTCTTACAGTTGGTACATTATGTTCTTAGATTCTGTCTTTACATTTTGTTTAAAGCACATCTCATTTAGTATAACACACTTTAATTCTAACACAACCTTTATATATCTAAGCAAACACATTTTATGTAGCAACACATTTGAAGTTTTATAATCAAACTTTCTTATATGTTTAAGAAAAACACTCTGTAAATGTAAGCAAAATCATAACAGGTTATTCTAGCAAAAACAATTTATGTTTTTAATTAAGAAAAAAACACACTTCAATTCTAAGCTTCTAAGTTTTTAAACATTATAAGTCTAACTTGTTTCACACTGGTTGTCTATCATTATCTTGCGGCATTTGCACATTTTTATTTGTTTTAGAGCAAGCTGGATTTAAGCAGTTATATGACTAAAAATCTTTTAATAGTAAATCATGAGTCTGCTTATTAATTATTATCACATCTTCACATTGTAAAGTCACGCTACAGGGTGCATCTGTCCCGTTTGTTCCATTCTACCCTCCTGGTGGCAGTAGTGGGTCTAGAAGTGGACTGTTGCATACTCCACCTCCTGCTGCTGCAGCTGGACTGTGGAGTGCAGGCGCACCTGCTGCTCTCTGGAACTCTTGAACTGCACGCTGGTGTACTGGACATCTGGATCACCAGGGTCCACTCTCTGGGCAGGGTCAGAGGTCGCCGGGTTGATGCTGGCATAATCGTCATCAGTAGAACCCTGCAGGAAGTGGAGGCGAGACATTCAGATGAGTCGGTGAGTCTACTGTAAAGCAATGCATGATGGGTAACCCAGATCAACACAGTTGCTCAGTAGAGACTTGTGGGGTATACTACGAAGCATGTTAGACATATCTAGGCTATCCAGGCATGTCGAGGCTACACAAAGCCTTGACTCATGGGTATAAGTTAAGTGATAGAGGCAAAAATGTTCCCTTTAGTACAATTCCTTTGTGATATGGTTTTTATCAAAGATAGTGGTGACTTGATGACACACCTGTGTGTTCCTTGAGTCACAAGCTGATCTGATTATCTTCTTCTTCCTCCTTTGAAAAAATAAAATAAACACACAGGTAGTATATATAAAAGGTTTTTATCAGAGCTGTATCATGACTGTAGAACAGGGAGTTTGTTTGAACACTCACCGGGACATCACAACAACAAGGACCACCATGAGGCCAATTGTGAGGAGAACAACAGCCCCTCCTGCAATCAGAGCTACAAGCTTCCTCACTGAGCCTGATTAATAGAAAACACATACACACACAACATGAAGCTATAGGCAACACAATATAAAGGGACCTATTTTTTTTATTGTGAAAAGCATTAGCATTAACATGAATTGAAAACGACATTGAAAACGACTTAAATAAATAACACACTGTGACAGCAATAATAAAGAAGGCAAGAATATGTGACAAACCAGCAGTGGGACCACATCAACATGTACCTGCCAAAGAGACATCAACTTTCTGGGAGCCAATTTTGTTTTTAGCCTCACAGTGGTAAAGTCCAGCAGTGGTAATGGTCAGAGTGAACGTGATGGTCTCCCCTGAGTCTACTTTAGTAGTTTCATCTCCAGTCTTCCTGTACCAGGTGTAGTTCTCCACTGGTGGGTTGGCATCACTGCTGCAGCTCAGTGTCACTGAACTTTCTTCCACTAAATGATCAGTGTAGTTGAGTGATGCTAATGTCCCTTTAGGAGGGTCTAAATGAAACAAAATTAATTAATTTAAAGTCTTTATTTTAGAAGTTACTTAAATGTTTAGTTACTTGTTAACAAATTTATTTAGATCACATTGTACTCACAAAGAACATTCTCATGAATGTCTTTAGAGTAAGTGTGTCCATGTTTGTTTTTAACTTCACAGTAGTAATATCCAGTGTGTTCAGAGTGGACTTCACTGATGCTGTAAACCTGCTGTGTTGATAACATCACTCATTTACTCTTCTCCTTTTTTTACCAGGAGTAGCTCTCGACTGGTGGGTTGGCATCACTGCTGCAGGTCAGAATCACTGAACTGCCCTCTTCTATTTCACCAGAGGGACTGAATGATGCCAAGGTCTTTGGGGCATCTGATAAACAAACACATTTTTTAAATCTTCTTATGACTTCAACCACAGTCAAAATGGAAACATTACATGAGAATATATAACTCGAGCATTCCAGTGGTGGAATGTAACGGAGTACAAATACTTCGTTACTGTACTTAAGTACATTTTCCACGTATTTGTACTTTACTTAAGTAAAATTTATAGTGCATACTTTTGACTTTTACTTCGTTACATTTTACAGCAATTATCTGTACTTTTACTCCGCTACATTTCTACAACACCATCGTTCCTTTTACGATACATTTTATGATCAGTTTTTTTTTTTCTCTCTGACAAACACGTTTGTTTTACCAGGGGGGTTGCTACCAAAGATTCTGGAGCGCTACGGGCATTCTTAGAAACATAAGCTTCTAGTCTAGACCAGGCAAAGCGTGAGCTTGTAACCATCTGCATTCGGTAGGCTATATTCACCAGACCCATGGCTACACTGTACATGCAACTGTGTTCTGTGCCTTTCTCTGTCTGTTATCTGCAGCGTTAGGGCCTCCTCTCCGATGAGATTGCTATCCGCGGATCAGCGAAGTTACAGGCTATGCCCATGCTTCTGTCACACGTCTGATCATTTGCGGCACAAATGAATGGTAGACTATTAATGAACCGGTGGCCGGAAAAGACGTAACATTTTCCAGATTAGGAAATATTCCTTAATTGTGTGTGATTAAATAAAGATTCATAGCCTACAAGTGTGGCGTAACATCAGCGCTCATTCAATGTCTATGCGTCTGCGCAAGTGAAACTGAACTTAATCATAAAGACACCTTTCTCAGCAACTTTTCTGTTCAATCAGCATAATTGGCATTACGATCCACCCGACGTTTCCCTTGTCTACCCCGTTAAACTTCAGGCTCTCGTGTTTTGCTGAATGATATTACTCAGCAGATCACCCTAGTAGATAACCAGAATTACAGTCTCTAGAATTGTAGGTCAGAATGTAATGGGCCACAGATGGTAAGCACAATTGCATTAACTTAAAACTATCTAGTCGAGTATAACCTAAAACTAGCTTAGAAACTAACTAGATAAAAATGCCTTTTAGAATATAGATATTAAGAGAATAAATAATATGCAAAAAATAAATTATGCAAATACTTTTACTTTTAATACTTAAAGTACATTTAAAAGCAGGTACTTTTTACTTTTACTTAAGTAGGGTTGTCATTGTGGTACTTTTACTTTTACTAAAGTAAATATTTCTCTGTGTATTTGTACTTTTACTTAAGTACTGAGTTTCAGTACTTCCTCCACCACTGGAGCATTCTGAAAGTGAGAGTCTGAAAGTCATAGCAAATGGCTGTGATGATCTCTAACATTGTGATGATATTCAGCATTTTAGTGTTTTCTACTCACACTGAACATTCAGGTAAACTGCAGTAGAATTACGGCCACCATGTTGGTTCTCCGCCACACAAGTAATAATAGTCAGTGTGTCCAGAGGTGATCTTATTAATTCTGTAAATCTGCTCTGATCCCACCAGAGATGGCGCTGTTTCACTCCTCTTATACCACCTGTAGCTCTCCACTGGTGGGTTGGCATCACTGCTGCAGGTCAGAGTCACTGAAGTGTCCTCTAGTATCTCACCAGAAGGCCTGACAGAAACTGAGGTGTTCTCATCAAGCTTTTGCATCATCTAATTTCCATGGAGCTTTCTGTTTATCTGTGATTGTCTTATTTTTAAAAGGTGCTATGTACGGTTAGTCTGGCTTTCACCAGACCCAAGCTCAATCTTTTAAGACCTTTTACAGTATGGTCTATGCTCTGTTTTGAGGCTGCTGAGATACAGGCAACAAAGTTAGGTGGTTTACCCCGCAGGCTGAGTGCACATGAGTCGTTCTATATCTGATCACCACAGGGATGGTCGTTGCCGGCGACAGCAGGGAGAGTTACAGTAGTTCCCAGGTTATTGCCGGAACTAGAGGCGCAATGGAAGTTCCAGAACACGAGATGTAAATTGTCAGTCCCAAGGGAACAATGGCACTACACGTTGAAGGTTAGAAGCTAGCCTTTGTGAGCCCAGTAAATTTGGGGGAAATCTATCACCCATAAAACATGCTGCATTATTCCAGAACAAGTCAGAGTTGTCAAGAAAAATGCAGGACGCTGGCTCTAGATGCAGACAGAAGCCATGAATTAAGGCCATAAACCCTACTGATTGGGGCAACTGTGGCCCACTGGTTAGCACTCTGGACTTGTAACCGGAGGGTTGCTGGTTCGAGCCCCGACCAGTAGGCACGGCTGAAGTGCCCTTGAGCAAGCCACCTAACCCCTCACTGCTCCACGGGCGCTGCTGTTGTTGCAGGCAGCTCACTGCGCCGGGATTAGTGTGTGCTTCACCTCACTGTGTGCTGTGTTTCACTAATTCACGGATTGGGTTAAATGCAGAGACCAAATTTCCCTCACAGGATCAAAAGAGTATCTATACTTAAAACTATATAGGAATCAGTCCCGAAGTAAAACTGCCTTGCACAACAGACAGACTGAGAAAGTCATTTGTCCCCAGGGCCATTGAAGTGTTCAATGCTTCACTTAAGGGAAGAGGAGAGATAGACTTCTCTGCATAGTCTGTCTGCCTCTTCACCGGGGGATGACTCAAACAAAACAAAAACAAAAGGAGATCCAGTTGGAAAACAAACTAACAAGGGGACAAAAGGGATAAAAAGAAAACAATAATAATGCCGGTAGCACCAGGCAGCAGAGGATTCACAGCTACGGGGGATGATTGGGAACTCTGAGCACCACCGGTAGCACCAGGCAGCAGAGGATTCACAGCTACGGGGGATGATTGGGAACTCTGAGCACCACCGGTAGCACCAGGCAGCAGAGGATTCACAGCTACGGGGGATGATTGGGAACTCTGAGCACCACCGGTAGCACCAGGCAGCAGAGGATTCACAGCTACGGGGGATGATTGGGAACTCTGAGCACCACCGGTAGCACCAGGCAGCAGAGGATTCCCAGCTACGGGGGATGATTGGGAACTCTTCACTTAAGGGAAGAGGAGAGATAGACTTCTCTGCATAGTCTGTCTGCCTCTTCACCGGGGGATGATTGGGAACTCTGCTGTGGCTGACAGGTAGGCGTTGAGGCACGGAGGAGTGGCCAAAGGTAGGGAGCTTCCCGCTGCAGGCACTGGGTGAATGAGATCTCCAGGCCGGCCCACAGCTATTTCAGAACGGGAGAGACCTCCGTGGCCGTTAGCTGGAATTGGTTTAGGGAGGCCACCTGAACATCTGCCTCCTTTAGTAGCTGGTAGCAAGAGGTGGATGGTCCTGCGGCGACGGGGGTCACAGAGGCACCCGTCTTTTGAAAGCCATCGTCAGCGGCGGTGATGACGGCATCGGTCCAGCATGAGCCTTCAGCAGTGGTGAAATTCGGTCCACTGTGTGTGGGCGAAGCTGTCCGATCCTGGGACGATGCCCAGTCTTGTGGCAGCAGGGCCGTGAGAGCAGCGCTGAAAGCCACACTGCTTGTGCATTCGTGGCCTACTGGTTAGGGAATTCATTTTGAAGGGTGGCCGGTTCAATTCCTGACTGGAAGATTGAACAGCGCTCTCCACGGATGAGGTGCCTATGAGCAAGTCACCTAACCCCCAACTGCTCCCCAGGCACCGGATCAAGGGCTTCCCACTGCTCGGGGGGTGTGGGTGTGCTCGTAGTGAGCTCACGCCGCTGCGCGTCGGGCCGTATTACAACCTCGACCGTGCATTATGCACCTCATTAAATAATATGAATTTTCCATATTGGGTCTTAAAAGCCGTGTATCCTTCTAGCCACAGCGTTTTTGTTTCAAACATCTAAGCGTGCTCAGATGACGTGATAGACCAGGCACTGTTGCTCACCTGTACATCATCATAAAGCCTGATTTGATTGGTCCGCCTGATATAGGGCGAGCATACTTCCACCACAATGAAGCAATGCCAGACCGAACTTCCCGACCTCAAATGTTGTGGGCGGGACTAAGTTCGGAATGGCACCCAGGCTAGTGGTGTTGGGGTTCAGGCTCTGTAAAATTGAATTATTCTGGATGGCACTAGGCTTTCCTCTTTGAGAATAATTCTCCTGGTCCATACCATCCTAAAACAAATACAAAACAGAAATGTTGTTTACACTTGTTTACACTTAAGTTTTGAATTCAAAGAATTTTCAGTCTGAAACTAGCCTGGGTTTTCCCATGCTGCCTTACGCGCGCGATTTTATTCACGCTGCTAGGCAGCCTGGATTCTATGCACTTCGTTTTCACCTCAACGAAGGAACCAATCACAGAACAGAGGGAGGGCAGCAAGACGACGATGACAAACCGAAGCCGTTACGAGCAACGTACAGACGCATTTGATAGACATTTTTAGCGCCCAAAAAACAGCTCTGGGCATTCGTAAACCACGTTTCAAAGACGAGAAAATTAATGTCTAGTTCCCAGACCCCATCTCAATGAGATGAGGTCTGACGTTAGCCAGGCTAGTCTGAAGCACTAGCTTATATTGCAAACAGCACAGTTCAAACTCATAGTGTTAAATGACCACAAATGATGTAACACTTCTTAACTCTCCCACCGTCCACACACACATACAGAAACACATTTACCTTTGTGTTCTTGTGTGAATCTCAAAAAGTCCAGCTGGAATTTATTGTCCTCCACCTGCGAAAACATAACTAGACATGAGAAGTGGAATGACAAGAGGACTTATTGGTTTGGATGGTTGTCCATCTTTACCCTTCAATACAGCAGAATTAATTAAAGACTCATTGATGGAGAGATTGGGCCTTTATTCCACAGGAACATTTAGCCACATTTAACAGCATTTGTAGTGAGAAGGATGAGCTCATTTTTGCAGATTCACTTGCACCATGTTGGTTCTTTACCCTACAGTAGTAAAGGTCAATATGTCCGAAGGTGATCCTGGTGATTCTGTAAGTCTGCTTTGATCCCACCACTGACGAGCCTTTGCCCCTCCTCCTTAACTAGATGTAGATATCTACTCTGGGGTTGGCATCGCTGCTGCAGGTCAGAGTCACTGAACTGCCTTCTGGAACGTCAGCAGAAGGGTTGAATGCAACAACGGTGTTCTTTGGGGGGACTTAAAGGAAGATAAAACACTTCAGAATTCACATATATAAAGACATTTTTGTGTTATTTTGTGTTATTAAAACATTGTTTAATACTTTTTACTCACACATGACATCAAGCTTCAATGTTGGAGATGGATGATCCTCGAGGCCTTCTAATGCTCAGGAATAGTCGCCCTCATCCGCAGTGCTGATGTTGTGGAGTATCAGCTCATTGTCGCTTGTTTGTGAATGAGGTAAAATCATTTCATCCTTTTTCCACATTATCTTGAGTTTTGGCCCAAAACACAGCGGCTCTCACAACTTAGCTTAACTGTACGTCCCTCTATAGCTGATCCAGATGTCTGGACAAGAAGGTCTGCAATATCTTGGAAGAATTAAATCATAATGTGATGAAGCTTTAAAAGTATTTTAGTGCTCTATGGTTCTCATTAGCATTGGCTAACCATTTAAGGTGTCCAAGCAACCAAATGGTTTAGTGACATTTCTACACATGTTGCCTTTACCTTTGGCAGTGAGGCTGACTTTAGATGACAGGTAGCTCTCTCCTTGTTTGTTTGTTTCAATCCTGACATAATATTGAGCTGTATCTGTGACTCTCACATCACTCAGAGTCAGTGTGCAGTTTCTTTCATTATCTGTACTGTACTGCACTCGACCCTCATACTGTGGGATGTTCAGAGCCGGACAGTAACGGAGTACATTTACTTGAGTACAGTACTTGAGTACAATTTTGAGGGATCTGTACTTTACTCGAGTATCATTTTTGGGGAGTACTCATGACTTTACTCAAGTACATTTGAGAGGCAAATATTGTACTCTTTACTCCACTACATTTCTATCTATAACCGTGAGTACCCGTTACTTCTTCTAAAAAAAAAAAAAAAAAAAGAAAAAATCTCGGAAACCCTCAATTTGTTGTTTCCCTCTCAAACGTGATTGGATTGTGCAGGCGCCACTGATTGGGACAGCCTATCAGCAGTCACCTTCAGCTTTCCGCCAAAGTCATACTGTGGGATGTTTAAGAGGTCAGGAGGAAGCACTCCTTGTTTCACATTCGTCACCCAGAAGACTTGAGTGACTGTGAGACCAGGAGGGTGAGTGAAGGAGCAGGGCATGACCACTGACGATCCAATCACAGCACAGATACGGTAATGAGGCATCGTCACGTCCCATGTCTGACCAGACACACCTGAGATGCACAGCACACAGCATTGCTTTTACAAGGAAATCTACGATGTTACATTAGCGGGAAATCAATCAGACATTCATCATGACAACACATGGGAAACATATTACACATTGATCACAGCCCTATATTCATCACTTTCTCTACATATTAAGATCTTCTAACATCTTCTAGCTTTCACCCTAAAGACATTTGGAATGGATGAGACAGGGCTCGTCACTGTCCAAAAACCTGGCTTCCTTGTTGCAACAAAGGGGGAAAGACGAGAGGGGAGCGTTACATCAGCGGAGAGGGGGGTTCTTGTTACCATGGCACTGCAGGGAATGCTCTTGGTAACATTAACCCCCCCCACCATTTCGTCGTTCCCCGGAAGAAATTCCTTCCACATTTTATTCGTGGTGGGCCAGAGGGGTCAATCGGCACAGCCAATGGCAGTGGCTGGATGATGGAGAAGGACTTTGTTGTCTACTTGCAACATTTTGTGAACCACACCCGGGCATCAGAGAAGAACAAAGTGTTGCTGCTCCTGGATAACCATAGCTCTCACATCTCAATTGAAGCTATAAACTTCTGTAGGGCCAATGGGGTGATTATGCTTTCATTTCCACCACACTCACCATCTGCAGCCGCTTGACAAGTCTGTCTACGGTCCGGTAAAGAGGCTCTTCAATGAGGAGATGGACAAGTGGCACCGGGAGAATCCTGGGCAAACAGTCACCATTTATGACCTGCCACAGTTGCTCAACAACATCTTACTGCTGGCAGCGTCACCCCTGAATGTGAAGAAGGGGTTTAAAGAAGCCCTATGCAGGTCTGGTTATTCCTTCGCTGTTTCTGGGTTTTCGCCTGATTTGGGCTCGCATTTTTTAACGACATAGCTCCCCCTGCAGCTTCGGTAGCAAGTGACTGCTACGCTAAACCCCCACTAGCTAGCGAGCTAGCCATCAATAAACCAAGCTAAACACATAGGGCTCACAATGAAATGGTCGAGCAAACACATTGTTCAAGAGACTATCAAATCACATTACAAAAACGAAGTTCACCCAAGGGTAGGCTACTTACAATTTCAACAGCAACAAAGCCAAGTCGGAGTCCATTTTGCAGTCTTCTTAGAAACTACAATCTGACTACATTTTCAAGTATTTCCGCCGAGTTACATCCAGATGTGTTTGGACCGCGACCAGAAAGTTGCATATTCGGTTTTTCTGCGGAGAAGCACTAGGAGGAGACGAAGCACCCACCAAACGACCCAAAAAGTGTTGTAGAACCATCAGAACGACTCTCAACCTACATAATTAAGGTAATTTTTGCTAAAATTGTTGCATAGGGCCTCTTTAAGAGTACTGGGATCTGGCCGCTCAATCCTTCTGTCTTTGAGGAAGAGGATTTTCTCCCGCCGTCAGTGACTGACAGGCCCCCTCCAGATGAGTCTCTCTCCACCACTCTCACACCACCTGGGCCGTCCACCACCCTCACACCACCTGGGGCGTACACCACCCTCACACCACCTGGGGCATACACCACCCTCACGCCACCTGGGCCATACACCACCCTCACACCACCTGGGGCGTACACCGCCCTCACACCACCTGGGCCGTCCGCCCCCGATTCTTTTGTTGCTTTTACAGGGCCAACAGTGACTGTAAATTCAGAGGGTGTTAGTGAAGTAACCCTGATCTTATTTCCCCTGTCTTTACAAGAGGAGGAAATCATCACAGAAGTAAGAGAAATTTATTTAATTTCAAGTTATACATACATAGTCTGGTGTTACCATCCTACGTACTTCCAGCCAAAATTTGATTTCAGCCTCGAACGTAGTCTGGCCCAACCCACAGTATGCGGTTCGCGTACGACCGCGCCAATCAGCGAACAGTTGAGTGATGACGCGGAACTTGCCTGCCGAGTTGCTTGTAGTCCAGCGAAGCTTGTAGTTCTGGGTAGTTCACTGGGACTAGAGGTTACCGAGCTGGGCTCAAGGTAAACCGCTCCGTGTTTGTGTTTGACAGAGGCTAGCCTGTGGCCGAGCTGGGCTCCAGGCGAGGCTACCTTGCGTGTGGACAGTAACGTTAGCCAGTCACCAAGCGTGGCTCAGGGTGCGTTGTTTTATGCCGAACAACTGTTAGTTTAACTGAGCAAGCTCCAGGTTAAATAACACGTAGTTCGTCAGTACAATCCAACTTATCCGAGAGTGAGTCTGAACAGCCCGTGGAGAACGAAGTAAGCTCCGACGAAGTCACCGGGTTGAGTAGAACAACAATCATCTGATAAGCGGCGAGAAGAGATAGGGAAAACTGGCGTGTGACAAGAGCTGATATAATCTCGGCGACGTGACGCTTTTGGTATACAACTCTCTGTCTGTGGCTGGCGCAAGTTAGAGATATATCCACTACGAAGAGACTGCCCTGGCGGTCAGGTAGCCTGCATACTAGCCAGCAGTGGTGGAATGTAACAAAGTACAAATACTTCGTTACTGTACTTAAGTAAATTTCCCACGTATTTGTACTTTACTTAAGTAAAATTTATAGTGCATACTTTTGACTTTTACTTCGTTACATTTTACAGCAATTATCTGTACTTTTACTCCGCTACATTTCTACAACACCATCGTTCCTTTTTTACGATACATTTTATGATCAGTTTTTTTTTTTCTCTCTGACAAACACGTTTGTTTTACCGGGGTTGCTACCAAAGATTCTGAGCTTCGTGCATTCTTAGAAACATAAGCTTCTAGTCTAGACCAGTCAAAGCGTGAGCTTGTAGCCATCTGCATTCGGTAGGCTATATTCACCAGACCCATGGCTACACTGTACATGCAACTGTGTTCTGTGCCTTTCTCTGTCTGTTATCTGCAGCGTTAGGGCCTCCTCTCCGATGAGATTGCTATCCGCGGATCAGCGGTTACAGGCTATGCCCATGCTTCTGTCACACGTCTGATCATTTGCGGCACAAATGAATGGTAGACTATTAATGAACCGGTGGCCGGAAAAAACGTAACATTTTCCAGATTAGGAAATATTCCTTAATTGTGTGTGATTAAATAAAGATCCATAGCCTACAATTGGGGGTAGTAAAGTGGCGCTCATTCAATGTCTATGCGTCTGCGCAAGTGAAACTGAACTTAATCATAAAGACACCTTTCTCAGCAACTTTTCTGTTCAATCAGCATAATTGGCATTACGATCCACCCGATGTTTCCCTTGTCTACCCGTTAAACTTCAGGCTCTCGTGTTTTGCTGAATGATATTACTCAGCAGATCACCCTAGTAGATAACCAGAATTACAGTCTCTAGAATTGTAGGTCAGAATGTAAACTGGGCCACAGATGGTAAGCACAATTGCATTAACTTAAAACTATCTAGTCGAGTATAACCTAAAACTAGCTTAATTAAAATGCCACAGCCCATACTGATTTTTCCTTTTAGAATATAGATATTAAGAGAATAAATCATTATGCAAATACTTTTACTTTTAATACTTAAAGTACATTTAAAAGCAGGTACTTTTTACTTTTACTTAAGTAGGGTTGTCATTGTGGTACTTTTACTTTTACTAAAGTAAATATTTCTCTGTGTATTTGTACTTTTACTTAAGTACTGAGGTTCAGTACTTCCTCCACCACTGCTAGCCAGCGGTCTGTTTAGTACTGAGCAGGTTCGGATCATGGCTTGTGCCAAGTGTGCACGTGCACAGGGGCCCTCAGCCAATGGGGGCCCTCGGATTTAAAAAAAAAAAAAAAAAAAAAAATTGCCATGAATTTAGGCTAGATTATGCCCGGTGCTTCTGTCTGTTAATTTGCGGCACAACTGAATGGTGTTATGGAATCGCGGACCGAAAGAAAAATAAATTAAATGTTTTCCTGATCAATATAGAGGCATAACATTAGGTGGAAGTGGTTGGCTATGAGTGCTCATTCAATGTGTATGCGTGTTTGCGAAAGTGAAACTGACCCACTCGTGGGTAGGTGAATGAAGTGGATACCTGCAATGTTCATGAAAACAGCATAGTGATTGGATAGCCTAATAAATCGTGACTTGTTGTAGGCCTAACAGTATCTTATATCGTAGCAAATAGCCTATGGCGATGCCGATGACAGATAGGCCTACACTTATTTCACTCGTCTCGCTGGAGTGAGATAATGTGGGCTGTTGCGCAAAGAAATTAATTAGGGAGATGATCTGCATCTCCATTTACCAAACGCTATAGTTTTGCTAACATCTCCACTGTTAAGGTGAAATATGTCTCCATGCAAGGTAGTGTCAAGCAGCAGTGAAGTGAAAACCTTATCATGCAGGTAGCCAATGTTCACGTCACCTGAGTCAGACAGAAAACGGGCCCTGCTTGCTCTGTTAAAGTTTGTATGCCCCTTCCAAACTGCGTTAAAAGGGTATATTTAACAGCCAGAATTTCACAATTTTCCCGGGGGAGACACCCCCTAACCCCCCGTAATATGTTCAGCACCACCTCTCACAAAATACTATCAACGTCCCTGCTACCGGTCCGTCAGAAATATGACAACTGTTGTCCGGTCCGTTTAGTGAAAAATATTGCTGTACACTGTTTGGCCAGCAAAGGGAGGTTACAGCCTAATAATAAAAACAGCTGCTGGAATTCATTTCTGTGTGGGCCTGAGTTATAATATATGACATAATGTACTACATTTTCATTGTGTGCAATTGTGCACCAGCCTGCACAGCGACAGCAAAGAGAGAAGCGCTGGCTGCACACGCACGTCACTTGCACGCGCAAACGTGCTCACACGCGTCGCGGTCAGGGTGGGGGAGGGTGGGTGGCTTTTTTGATATTGTGCACAGGGGCCCATATTTGTTTAATCCGTCCCTGCTACTGAGAGCAGAAGTGGGAAGCGTAAAAGCCTGAACTCCGGCGCACAGCATACGTCATTACCAAACGTTGCTGATTGGTTAAGGGAACTCCAATGATTTTAAACCTCAAAATAAGCATCCGCCCATTACGGAGACAGATTATTATTATTTTGTTCCAGACTGTATGACGAAGACAAACGTAGTCACAGGCGGTAAGGACTAGGCTAATACATACAATTCTGGAATTATTCATTCCTTTGAATGTGTGTGTGTGTTTGTGTTTATGTTTACCAGGTTCAGCATGTTCCAAAGTTTAGTCCTGAACTAATCAGGCCTCATCCAAAAGCTGGCCCCAGAAAGGCCAATGGTCACCGTCGGAGAAAAAGGACCACGGAAATACTCACTGACACCCCTGTAAAGAATACCCTTGAAGAGGAGAAAATAAGATCCTCCATGAAGGTGAAGAGGAAGATTGTGACAGAGAAAAAAAGAAAGAAGAAAAGCATAGAAGACACCCAATGCCTGGTGAGTGACGAATGGTTCTCAAGGTCACGGTCGGGAGAGAAATGGGTGGCCTGCTCCAAGTGTAGCATGTGGTGACACGTACAGTGTATCCCCCCTGGTGGAGACAGCTACACATGCCATCACTGTGAAAGTGACACCTGAGTCACTTTTTTCTTTGTTGTTTGTTTACTGTTACTGTTTACATTGTTATTTTTGGTGTTATTGAAATGTTTCCAATATCTCTTCCAATATCAGTGTTAAATATTTGTTCCTGTTGTATACTTTTTAACCAGTGCTAATTTAAATAAAATGAATGAATCTGAACATAAAACATGTTGCCCAATTGTTATTTTCTTTATTTGTCTTTATTTATTATATTTGTAGTGAATGGTTAGTTACCTTGACGTCATTTAAAATGGGTGTCTCAACTGTACCACCCATAAGTACAGTTGAGACAAAAAACACTTTATTTTTATGAGCTAATTGTGGAAAATATAAACTACTTATGAGCATTATTGATTGATAATATCTTAGTCTACAAGCTAATGAAATGTCATGTGGCATGTCATGTGGAAATGCACTTCCTTTCAGTATCTATTTTTTAATTTAAAAATCAAAACGCAAAAAGTGTCTCAACTGTACTCAGTCTACCCACACATTTGAGTGTTACATTTGATTTTCAAAACTCAATAACTATATTATAAGTAAAAGAACAATTTTTAAAAACTACTTAAAAAATACAAAATACCAAAAAAATCTACTCAATACATTTACTTGATTAAATGTAATTAGTTTTTCTCCACCTCTGGGGCGGGGGGTGGGGGCAGGTAAAAATCCACGCCCACTCCCCAAGATAAATAGGACTAGTGGCGTTCGACTGAATGAATAGCCTATTTACTGGGGGTGAATCTCAAAAGACGATACGATTCGCATCTATACAAACAATACGATTTGATACAAGAAAAGATACATGTTCATAAAAAAAGGATTCAGTACGATTCAATGCGATTCGATGCAGTTCAAGAATGAAAAGCATTCTGAAAGATTTTATAATTTGCTCAAGGTGCACATTAATTTTATATTATCAATTATCGTGGTCATGGCTGTCAATTAGGCAAAAAAAGTGTGAATATGATTAGGCTATCTAAACTGAGGTTTGTATCATATACTGTATTGCAATGAAAAAAGAATAGTCTACATTTCAGTCAAACACAGCAGCCAAATACAACATAAAAATACATTTTTATTGACTTTATAGATTATTATAGATCTGATTATTTTCACGGAGCTGTAGCCTATTATTGAGGTAAGACAATACTGAAATAAAATAAAACAAAACAGTGAAGACACTCTTGGCCTTTTCTCATATAGCAAACAATAACAATAATAAAACAGGCCTACATATCAGTGAACTCTCGGCTTATTTTGTTCCAACGGTAGACCTATGAAAACCCACGGGGCTTTTGAGTAAGTAATCCTCTCCATGCTGTAATTATGGATTATCCCCTCTCTTAGGACACTGTACACTACAATAATAAAATAGGCCTACATATCAGTGAACTCTCGGCTTATTTTGTTCCAACGTTAGACCTATGCATGTCACAAGTCTGAGTGAATATGAACCCAATAATAATAATTTGTGCATCGTTTTAGCAGCAAGGCCCAAATGATTCTTTAACATTAGGGATATCCCTTCATCAAACGTAAGGCTACTCTACAGACTATCTGTTGCTGTTTAGGAATGCTATAGTAAGTGTTTAATTTCGCGCTGGATTTTGAAAAACAAAAGAGTAAAAACTGTCAAAAAAAACATCGAGTGCGAGTGGTCACGTGCTTAAATTGCAGTAGATATATGGGTAATGTGGTCCTTTGACAACTTTGGTAAATGAATGTAACCAAAAACGAACTGCATTACCCACAAATCCGTGCCACGTGTCGTTTCAAAGCCGGAAGTGGGATGAACGCGCTGCTTGCAACGTAAATAAGCGAGTCTGAGCGAGCAGAAAAGGTTGTGAACTGATTCCTTACAAGTAAATCGATATAACGACCGGTTCATTTCAGTTTTATTCCGATACGGGGCTAGTCCTATTTAACTCACGTATCGATGTAGCCGTATCTTACACGTTAAAAACGGATACCGATACGTATCAGTTACTTTTTACACCCTACAGTAGATGCCAGGGATGGCTGTGATCAACGAGCAAGTCAGTGAGCTCATCAGGACCTTGCGGAAGAAAGGCTGCCCGACGAGGGCTATCGCCAAACATCTGGCCATGACTGGAATAAGACCTTCCATGGGGACTATCCGGCGTCACTGTCGACTTGCTGTTGTGGAGAAGAAGAAACGAAAGCCGCGTAAAGTGACAAGGTAAATTTACTTTGTATTATTTAAATATAAACTCTAAAACTCTTATATATCTAACTATTATATTCTTTAAATATAAACTCTAAAAAGTTTGAAAGTTTGACATGTTACCAAAAATAACAACAGGCTTTACCAAACTATGTATTGACACAATGCGTCTCTTTCAGTCAGGTGATGGAAATAATAGACTCCATCCTGAGAAAAGAGGATGAACTACCAGCTAGAAAAATAAAAGAGCTTCTCCAAAGAAACCACAACCTAAGAATCTGTTTAAACTCTGTGAGAAAGGCAGTCCGGGATCTTGGCTGGAACTTTGGGAAGGGCTGGATGGCTAATATGGAAAGCTGTCTAGCCGAGAGGACAGCGGATCTTACATCAGAACGAGCTCGAGTTGCTCAACTGCTTGCTGAGAATGCAAGCTTGAAAGCTGACCTGTCGGCCAGCAGAGCGGAGACAGACAACCTCCGACAAGAGATGCAGGAGCTGAGAGAGACCAGTCAGAGGAGTCTGCTCATGCAAGAGATGAGAGATGGGATAGGAGAACTGCATTCGGCTCTACGTATGGTTCACTCTACGCCTGTGAGACCAATGCCCAGACGTGCCTCAACACCTGCACCAGAATTCGATTCATCAGTGTTGCCAGATTGTCAGATGTCCCCATTGGCCCTTTCCTCTTCCTTAAACGACAGCATCCAAATTCCCCGTCAATGGGCAGACGTGTGCTTGCGTGATTTTGGACCAGAAGACCATGCTAGACTGCACCAACAGAGCTTCGGCCAAGTGGGCAGATATGGATGCCTGCTCTTCAGACACATCATCTCGGAGGAGAACTACCAGGCATGGAGCAAAACCACAAACTGGGATGGTTCTAAAGGTAAACGAGCACTGCCTCAAAATGTGAAGACCTTCGTGGTTGCTACACTGAAGCGACACTTTCCTGACATGGACAGGGGGGGACTGAAAGAGTGTGTTAACAAGATCAATGAATTCCTGCGTACAACACGCAAGAATCCCCAAGTACTCACTCTGCTCTAAATGCTGCAGAACACTGTAATGTAGCTTACTGCACTGTATGTATGACTGTAACAATACAGTTCATTATTTTAATTAAAAAAAAACCTTTCTCAGAAGTACTTTTCTGACTTCATCTTTAGACCGGTTATTGAAATATAAGGAGTAGAAAGCACAAATATATGTCTGTTAACATGTAGCATATCTGACATTGTAACAGTAGGCCTATCTAATATTACCAGAAAATAACAAAACGGCAACCTCGTTTTTGCTGCCTGCAGGCTAATGGTGAATGGTTAATAGGCAAATGGTAGGCCTACATATAGGCTACATGTATTTTATTATACAGTATTGAAAGTAAAATGCTGAAGACACATTAGCGCTTCAATTAGCAAAAGAAGTTTAATATGGCCACATTAGCACTTCCATTAGTCCTTGTGAGAAATCCACTTAGTCCTGATGTTGCAGAGAGCCATTACATGCAGGCAAGCCAAATACGTTGCACATTCTCTCCAATTTCATTTGTATTATGGACTGCCTTTGAATCTAGTTTGATACATTCATAGAAAGTGTCAAGACGCTCACCTGTTAAGAAATACTGTACATGCATTTTCACAGGAACAGGTGCTAATGTGTGCCAGTGGTGTAGAATAATAGACAGTTAGATGCACATGAAGACACTATTCATATGATAACTGCTGCCATACACTCTGGAATGTTGATGGCTGACCCAGGAACAGGTGCTAATGTGTGCTAGGTGTGCCAGTGGTGTAGAGTAATATTGTAGATTAATAGACTGTGCAATGCTGTACAATGAGAGACATCCTGGTAAAATAACCTTAACTGAATGTCTAATGATATGTAAGAAATGAAAGACACAAGGGTACCAGTAGAAATCAATTTTATTACAACTGTATTACAGTATTCAACACAAGATCGGATCAGTTCAGGCAACCTCTCCTTGCCAGGGTGCCATGGTTTAATCTATTGCATTAATGGACAGCACAAAGTAACATCTGATCCTATAGGGCCTAATAACATTTAGGCTACTAAAATTAAAAATGTAATTTTCACAAATGTAAAAAAATCACCACGGCTCCCAGTGAGTTTTCGTTGTGTGGGAAGAGAGTCTTGGCGACTTGTTTTGGACGAGACTCTTTGCTGTGCCTTGCTGCAAAGATGATGCTGGCGGACGTTTAACTGCAGTCTGTAAAACAGAAATATTGCGAAGACATTAGAGGCTGTACATATGATGTTTTACATTGTTTAATATTGTGCATTGGATAGCACAAGGGGGCTGGGGCAGTGATATTAACACTCCTCCAATTTTTACTCAGTAACTAGTGTGGTTTAATATGTAACTAAATACAATACTTCAACCAAAACGAACTTAAGTAAAATATATATTTTTTAAAACTACTGAAAAAATACAAAATACCAAAAAATCTACTCAATACATTTACTTGAGTAAGTGTAATTAGTTACTCTCCACCTCTGGGGCGGGGCAGGGTGTGTGTGTGTGTGTGTGTGGGGTGGCAGGTAAAAATCCACGCCCACTCCCCAAGATAAATAGGCCTAGTGGCGTTCGACTGAATGAATAGGCTATTTACAGTTCTGTGATTGGTTCCCTATCTCAGGCGAAAATTTGCTCCATGGTCTCCATGGAATGGGTTTACATGACCCCTGGAGGCAAACATACGCAAAAAATTGGTCATCCTAGGCCCTACGGTTCTCAAGATAATCACAGAAAACTGTGTCTGCCCTACCCTCCTTTCGGGGGGTCCAGTCCAGCGGTAAGAAGGGGCTACAGATCAAAACGAAAAACGATGGTTCCATGCTATCCATGTGGGGTTTCATGCCCACCAAGTAGTGCTGGGCGGTATAGACAGTCAGGTGCACATGAGGACACTATTGATAACTGCTGCCATACACTCTGGAATGTTGATGGCTGGCCCAGGAACAGGTGCTAATGTGTGCCAGTGGTGCCAGTGGTGTAGAATAATAGACTTTCAGCATGTGTTAAGGAACTGCATGTGTGAGCATGTGCAGGCCTACAACACTCTTCCTTCTGGGAGCACATTCCATTTAAGGGGTTTCCTTTCCTTGACCCAATATTCTGTTTAACACAGGCATATGCTAGGGTGTGCCAACGGTTTACAAGAAACACACATATTCGGTTTATTCCTAATAAACTGATCCAAAACTGTTGTTGTAGTACTCAAGTCCAGGACTCGTGACTTGACTTGGACTTGAGCACTGAATGACTCGAACTTGGACTCGGACTTGTACATTTAGACCATGCAGGCTCGGAAATTGAGACAAGGACTCGACTTTTTTTGTAATGTCATTAGGCTATAATCGTAATATGTCACTAGAATATTAATTGGTACTGTATATGATTTTAATATCTAAATTATTTTTAGTATTAATATTAGTGCAATGGAATGTTACTGCTTTATGTCATACATCACACGTCACGCCATGTTCCTACAATAACAGACGTTAACTTTAATGGCGCTAAATGCCTGGAGACATGAATACCCAGAAGGTTGTCAGTTTTGCATGTAATAGTGACTCGATTCGGACTTGAATATTGGCGACTCGAACCTGGACTCGGACTCGAGGCATAGTGACTTGACAAGTCTTAAAGCAAGACTTAAGAAACTGTTATCAGTGACTTCCTCCTAATCTGATCAAATGTATTTAATTTTAATCACTTGCACTTAAATACATGTATTTATTTATTGTTTGTTTGTTTATTGTCTGTTATTTTTTGCTTTACCATTGTAAAGCACATTGAGTGTCCTTGTGACTGAGATGTGTTGTCCAAATAAAACTGCCTTGCTTTGGAATCTAATGTTTTCATCTTGCTATTTCAGTCAAGGTCCTCATCTAAGCATTGGTCCATCAAAAGCATATATGCATCATCGGGCTTGTGTATCTCTTTGCAAGCCTTACACCATCAGGTAAAATACATTTGAGTACATTTTTAAGTTAGCTTTTCACATGCATTCTTTATTTAGAAACCAGTATAGGCAAAACTGGCTCTGGCAACAGTGCCTCTGGTAAGACCATCTTGAGAAAAGACGCCTTCAGAGAAGACTAAGACTAAGAAGAGAGAACACATCACCCCTGTGTTGGCT